>NW_008751816.1:234824-276649 GCF_000715545.1 Opisthorchis viverrini
GCCACATCGGCCGTCGCGTGGTGCCATCAGCCGGGTCGCCTTACTTGCTGCATACAGCAGGGTGGGTAAGCGAAAACAGGCTACTGCTGACGCCTCCCGTCTTTCTCCTTCACATACTTTTTCTTCCCCCTCTCCCCACCCCATTAATAACTCTCTCCTTGTAGGCCCAGCACTTAGGACTGATGACTCCGTTCGTCATGCATCGGTTTTGCGTGCAGCGTCCGCTCGTCACATGGTGCCGACATCTTCAGAAATCTCCAAATCAGTCCTCAAGCCTCGACATCTAGTCTATCTGGCCGCGTTCAATGTCCGCACTCTGAAGCGAGCAGGACAACAAGCTGCTCTTCCACTCACACTGGACTCGCTTGGCATTGATGTGTGCTGTGTCTCAGAAACGAGGGCTCAAGATGCAAGCACAGTGATTGAGTTAACCACCCCATCAGTCTCCACTCACTTATGGCTACGCATCTCTGGTGATGTGGAGGCAGCCGAGACAGAATATGAAGGGGTTGATATCGTTCTAATTCACCGGGAGGAAGGACCCTTACTTCAATGGATACCCACCGATATTCATCTCTGCGCGGTTCGTCCGGCAACGTCTGTGAAGGAGTTTCACAAGGGAAAGTTTATCGATGTTTGTTTGTCGTGTCTGCTTACGCCCCAACGGACCATTTCTGACATCATCAAAGAGAAATTTTATGACGCCCTGAATACTCTGTAGCAGAGAGCTAAAAGCTCAGATCTCGTTGTGGTTGCCGCAGATCTGAATATACAAGTGGGCAGGCTTAGTATATCTGAGACTCAATTAGGAGGCCGACATGGACTGGACTCAGTACGTACGGACAATGGTGAACGATTGCTTCGGCTACTTGCTGACAGCAGGCTATTTTTATGCAGTACTAACTTCCGAAATAGCCGAAGTCATCTGGTCACATGGTGTCCTCCAACAGTGTGCCGGCTACTCAAATCGACCACGTTGCCATCAGTTACCGATGGCGCGGGTCCATAACTGACTGCCGATCGTTTTGGAAAACATTTGTGGACTCTGACCACGCGCTCATCAGGAGACGCTTCTATCTTCGTTTTCCAGGACCACGTAAGGCGAGAAAAAATTGCCTGGCAAGTGAGAGACTGGCAGATCCGGATGTTAGATGAACTTACCAGAATCGTCTTCTTGAGTATCTCACAAATGTTCCATCATCAGATATGAATTCATACCGGGACGAGATCACCACTTCTTTGCAGAGTGCTAGGAGTTCTGCCTGTACAACGCTCCACCAGACTCATTGGAGCACTGGATATCAGACCGGACGGTGGCACTACTTAAATCTCGGAGAAATATCCCACCCGGTCCCGAACATGACCAGATGCGAAGAGTTATCAGACGTCCAGTGAAAGTGAGCTTGCGATCCGACCGCGAAATATGGTGGGCACAGAAAGCCAAAGAAATGGAAGAGGCCCAGAAAGCCGGTAATGCCCGGAGATTATTTCAGCTGATCCGTGCGCCCGGTCCCCGGAAACTATCTGTGAGTGAAACCATCAAGCATTAGAATGGAACGACCATCTCGAGCAAAGAAGAACGCTTCGACCGGTGGGCTGAATACTTTGAACAACAACTGTCGTGGCCACCATCCGGCACTCATCTAGAGCCCACAGGTGAAGTAGAACCTTGGACGGTGAACGTGGGACCACTTACGGCCTAGGAGGTTTACGACTGCATATGTTCCCTCAAGCGCCACCGAGCTCCTGGTCCGGATGACCTCCCATCCGCACTGTTCGGAAATGAAGTCCTCAGTCAGCGCTTGTCCGATCTTTTTGCTTGCGTTTGAGAAAGGAAGTCTGTCCCAGACAGGTGGAGAGAGTCGGTGATAGTGCCCCTTTTCAAAAAAGGGGCGTAGTGAGTGTGGTAACCACAGGGGGATCAGCTTGACCCCGGTTGTAACGAGACTGTTGGCGTCAATTGTGCTTCGTCGCCTTACGGTGGCTCGTGAGATGCTGACTCGAGAGCAGCAAGCGGGATTCCGGCCTGGTAGGGGTTGTGTTGACCAAACGTTCACACTGCGTTGGGTGCTAGAACAACGCCATACGTAGAAACGACCCATAGTTCTAGTATTCCTGGATTTCCGAGAGGCATTCGACTCGGTTGCTTGGTCTGTTCTTCTTGAGACGCTAGTCCACCAAGGAATGCCCCGGAAGTTTGTAAACATAATACGTTCTTTGTATTCTCAGACTTCCGGACGTGTGAGTGTGTACGGAGAGCTCTCCAGAAGCCTCCTCACACAAAGCGGTATCCCTCAGGGATACCCATCACCGCTATTCCTATTTACTTTCGTGACCAATGGATTAATGAGACGAATGCCGAAAGGTCTCCAAAACCCCAGTGTTCAAATAGACTCTGACGAAAACCCTGTCGATCTAGGGCATGCAAACGACTTCGTTTTCGTCTTCAAAGGGGAGAAGCCGGTGCACCCGCAAAGTGTGAGGTCATGCTCCTGGAAATGCAGTGGCTGAACAGGCCACTTAAAATCCAGGAAGAGGCACCCAGAGTTGTGAAGCGTTTCATGTATCTTGGAAGTTGTATTAATTCTGATTGTAATTCGACAGATGAGTTTAATGCACGAATGTGCTAATTTGAGACGTCAAAGTGGTGTATCCCTGAATCTTAAGGGAAGTTTTTATCAGGACACAGTGCAGGCTGTTTTATTGTATGGATGTGTGATTTGGTCTGTTCGAGCAGCGGATCTGAGACGTCTTCAGGTGTTCGACAATCGTTGTCTCAGAACCATAGCTCGAGTGGGTTGGTGTCGGCGAATCAGCAACGGGGCTGTTAGAAAGCCCGTTTTCGGTTGTGGGACGGGTACTTCCATTGAAGAATGTGTCCAGCATCAGAGGCTGCGTTGGTTGGGACATGTGTTACGTATGCCGAACCATCGTTTGCCGAAGAGAGTGCTGTTTTCCATGCCCAATTCAGAGTGGCGTGAACAGAGAGGTGGCCAACCCTTGACTTGGCAGAGGAGTATGAAGGAGATCACGAAACGCTTTGGTGCTGTCGGTGCTACTTGCCTTCCAGAATGGGGACCACGTGATCCCCAATCCGCGTGGTTGGAGACGGTGTAAGATATGACTGCTATTCATTGCCAGTGGTGTTCTATCCAGATTGCCTGAATGAGTGTCTGGAGGTGCAGGCACCTCAGAATGATTGTAGTAAGCTCGCATCAAATACATTTTCTGTCCACCTTTATTCTTCTCTTTACAATAAGGCCGTCAAACACATGGTTGTATGGCAGTAAAGGATCAGTTTTGAACACTGAGGTCATGCTGTCGATGACGATGACGTTGACGGATTCTGCTGGTTGAATATTACTATGCTGAGGTTTGTCGCGCTCAAAAGCTATAATCTGACTCAAGAAAACGGCGAAGTTTCAAGTGTTTTAGGCACTGAATGCAAGCTCATAATCCTTCATGCCAAAGTAAACTTGCGATAACAGTAGCATCGGTTATGGGGTCACGAGTGGTTACTGAGTTTACTGTGCAAAAGTGAGAGAAAACTTGTGTTGAAAAGAGTTATTTTTGAAAATATGGACTTGGGACTACCTGGAAACACGGAATTTCGGCTTTATTGAGTGGTAATCTATCGGATTGCCGCAGGCTTTATCGATCGGTGCTGTTTTCGACGATCATTTGTCACTTCCTTCGGCGGCTTCACGGTGCATGACTTTTAGCCAGCCCTGGATTCCTCAAATCTGTCGTTTGTTCACTCTTACGGTTTTCTATACACAGTTGTCTTCAGTGCAAATTAGGCACCCAGTGACGCGTTGTGCAGAGACTTCAGGAACTTTGAGTTTTGTGGAGATCGTTGGTTTAGACGTACTGCATCATAAATTCGCAATCGCCAACCCATCGCTATGATTCCTAACAACGCGCTGACGATGTCATGTCGATTGGTGAGGAGACGTTTGCAATCAAACTGCCCAGCTCAGCAAACAAACCAACGACCATCTACACTATCTGAGCCACCAATATTTTCTTACATAGTTTTATAAAGGTACAAACTTATTAGTTTATTGACGTGCCGCAATTTTTGGCCAGAATTCGTTTTCTGACGGTTTTCGTCTCGAGGCTTCACACGTCATATAGGGTTTCGAAGGCGTCTCTCTGAGGACCAAACCCTGGTTGTCGAAATGGAAGTCCACAATCTTGTCCACTCAGCCGCCAATACTCATAAGATCGTTGGATGGCTCACTACGGGTCTCGCTTTTCTTGGGCGCACCAAGTAGGTCTAGTTCTTGAATCTCCACCAAGCTTATCTCACTTGAACACCACTTGTTTCAAAGGTGGAGCAAAAGCAAGCATAAACTGAGAGTGACGTCAAAATCAGCAAGTTTGTTCCAAAAAATTGATTAAAACTTCTCACCACCCCTGAAATGTAATGAATCTCCAACTAGCAATGGGACAAGCGATCCGAAAGGGTATTTCTAGGTATGATGGACGACGCCGGAGATAGAGAATCCCAAACACAAGTACAAACTTCTCTGCCTACAATAAAGCTGATTGTAGACATTCACAAATACTCAGAACGATAGCTGGTTGCGCGCATCATCCAGCCAGCTAAACGTGTGCTCGGACCTTGTCATGCTAGACGTGGTATTTTCCGTTTATGGGTCTTTAAACACAGAAACACATCGCTTATTGCTCCGATCGAGCATGTCACTGGGATCTCGCGTAATACCGCCCAGAGGAACTTCTCGATCTGAGGTAGCAAGGTACTTAATAATTACTGCGTAAAGCACCATTTGTCCATTTGCTTTGAGAAATACGAAAGTCGCACGCATTGCTCTGACGGGAGATCAAATAAGCGGAGCCAGGTTATTTAAGTAGATTTAAAAGATGCATCGCTCGTTTCAGTAGACTGTAATGAAGTCTTTCTATTAAATAATGGACACTCATCGACTCTATGTCACCAAATTTCAACGGCCGATTCCAGAAGCAATCCCAACACATTCGCGTAATACTGATTCCACGCTAGATAATACCGGCAAATTGGCTTCGCATTGCCACGTATCTGTTTAGTAGGTTGCTGCGAAACGATCTTCAGCTTCCAAACGNCATTTGTCCATTTGCTTTGAGAAATACGAAAGTCGCACGTATTGCTCTGACGGGAGATCAAATGAGCGGAGCCAGGTTATTTAAGTAGGTTTGAAAGATGCATCGCTCGCTTCAGTAGACTGTAACGAAGTCTTTCTAATAAATAATGCACACTCATCGACTCTATGTCGCCAAATTTCATCGGCCGATTCCAGAAGCAATCCCAACACACTCGTGTAATACTTATTCCACGCTAGATAATGCCGGCAAATTGGCTTCGTATTGCCACGTATCTGTTTAGTAGCTGGCTGCGAAACGATCTTCAGCTTCCAAACGCAATTAATTGACGTGACACTCGGTTCAGTCATATGATGTCTCGATTCGGGATTCTACTAGACTTGTAACTGAGAGTGCAGATTGCTTAGTGTGGCTACGCAGAAAAATTTAGTAGAAGTGTAACATAGGCTGAGCAGCCAGACGGAGGTACGAATCCCTTATGGATGTGAAACCCATTTTTATTGGGTTAGGAATAGTCTTCGCACAATTTCTGGAGAATAGTGTGCATAATAATGTGGGATTCTTACCCACCTTTTCAAGGACCTGTTCAGCTTAAAAAATCGCCGCCTCCTTACCATGCTGGACACTGTGTACAGTTTAGTTACTGCCTTTTACCAGCATGAAGGCAGTACAAATACATGCTTTAATCGATGGTTGCAGCCCAGTTTACTGATGCCTTCTTACCGTGTTGCCCTAATGCCCTTTCCCACTGGACAGTATCGGTGTGATATCTGCCTCCCTAATACGGCAAACTGCGGTTAGTTTTGACCCAATAATCTTTTAGAATTGAACTTCAGAGATATTTCGTGAAGAGTGCCACCACGATACATAGTCCGATTGTGATTTTCAAGTTCTTTGGGAACGCGTCGAAAAGACTTTTTCTTCTGGGGCTGCCTGTGACAGATTCTGTTGGAAGCAACCCATATGTTAATTATTACACCACACGTTTGCGAGTTTTTATCAAGTTTTAGGAGGTTGCCTGAGAAACGTGTACCTGTTAGAAGGAAACGCGGGATTTATGGGGACACTGAATGTCTTTTTACCAAGTACTCATGAACGGAACTCGTAAGTGTATTTCTGTGGTAGCCCAGACATGAACTAGACCATGGAAATGACGCAAGGCGCAAGAGTTTGACAATTTTTGTGTGCCGGCCTGTCACAGTCACTTCAGATTTTGTAAATTTCATGTAACTTTTACAACTATTTTAGTGTCGAAGGCAGCTACAGTACCCCACCACGTGTGTATCGAAAACCGCAATCTGCGATACGAAGGATATCTGAGAACAGTTCTAACCTTGACATAACATTTTTCTAATAAGGCTTCTGATGACTCATAAACAGCCGTACACAGGTTTCGTCTTTCTTGTGGATCACCAAGTAGGCAAGGTCCCCGGGTTCCCATGCACATTATGTTTTACTTGAACGCTGAATTTCACTCACTTGGTGAAGTGCACCTCTTTGTACATTCATTTACTGTCAAAGGGAGATCCAACTGAATCTCTCGTCTTCAACTGAATGTGATGATTGAGATACCCCAACGTGACACCTTGACGTAACCTGCCATGAACAAAGTTGTTGGAAAATCGTCGACACCAACCTCATAAGTAGCGTGTTACGTCAAAACATTATACTTTGACATCTGAAATGTCGTCCTAAATGGAACCCGAGGCGGTGCTGCGCACTCGTTTGAAGAACATCTGTTAACACCAACACCAGCCACGCGTATTGCGCGAATGCGGTCATTTATACAAATCTTGCTGTTTGCGGTAGGGAGCTTTGCTACACACCCCATAAATCGTAAGTCATATCTTGTTGTTTACAGTAGATCCGCAATTCGTGTTTCGTCAGCGTTTGCCTTAGTAAGTTAGACCACTCCATGCCGAGAGTTCAGTGAATTGGAATCCATTATCAGCTGCAAGATCGCGGGCCACAATCTGCGCTGGAACTGCCACATTTCAATTCGTGTTCGTCAACGTTTGCCTTAGTAAGTTAGACCACTCCATGCCAAGAGTTCAGTGAATTGGAATCCATTATCAGCTGCAAGATCGCGGGCCACAATCTGCGCTGGAACTGCCACATTTTCTTAACCAGTGTGATCGGGATAAAGACAATTATCCGGGGCCAATGTCAAACTATGCCACGTCATATATGCCGTTTGGATGGATCTTGTGGCACGGACACCGAAACACGTTTATGCAAGTTACTATCGAAGGATTCGGTGCCTTTAGTGTGCAATTTCTAGGCACCTGGTTAAGCGATCGATCTCAGTTCCGGCCGCCGCATACTTGGATCAATTTTCGGGTCTGATTATGGTACAGAAGCCTAGCTACTGGCTATTAGCTGACACGCATGTCCAAAATTTCGATATCGTTGGGTTACTGGTTTTTTGGACATTTGTCGTTACGAGAATCGTCTTTCAAACCGGTGAAAACGAATCAACAACTCGGGAAATTCCGTTCGAAAAAAAAGTCCTGATTGATTGTCAGCCCGCACTTAGAGTTAGCGAGATACCGCCGTAATATTGTCAATGAAGTTTTTAAACATCTATCCAACAATGTCCACAGAACGTAATGGACAAAAATATTTCAGGGCAAAGAAACGGAGAAAATTTTTGGCTCGAGCTACATGCTTTTACAAACATCAATGTTCAAATGCAGTCTTTAGTCAAAAATGATCACATGTTCATCCTGATGTCAAGGCCACATCAGTACTAGAAGCCAAACCAATACAATGGAAACTAAAACTTAACCATCAGCCATGCCAAGCATGAAAACCCGCCTATACTTTAATTTTCTGAGCAGTGACACGAAGCGAGCTCGGATATGAATAGACCTAATCCGAGTGCCCTGCTAAATCGACCTGATCGGCCAAGAATGACCCTACACAGTCATACTGTGACGTCAAGCGCACCGACACTGCTATTGTGCTCAGTCAAACAGTTTGAGTGACGTGCCAAATACCCTCATTTGTACACTAGTTTGGTTTTTAATGGAGACTCAAATGAATCCAGCCATATCTCTCGTTTGCAATTGTCTTTTTCAACTAGATGTGCTGCTGAAGGCCACCTCAAGTTTCAGCTGGTACAATAGTCCAGCCACCGCAATGTATTATCGGGACGGAGCGCTATTCATAAGCTTGCAGAAAATTCTTCGACAGCTCACGACCACTTTCACTCTTAGTGAGGTAAATTCTTAGCGAGTCCCTTCCAAATTGGGTTCATTTGGAATATAAATTTGGCGGAAACTCGAGTCTGCACGTGCCGATGAGCCGAAAGCTGAAGGATGAAACCAGTCGTGGGCTATCGAAGAGTTTTCAGAGAGCTCATGAGTAGTGTGTTAAGTCCATATAGCTTAATTTGTGGCAATAAACAATACAAATTGGATGATAGGATGAAAATGATATAACGGTATGTGGGAACATAAGCAATCCACAGTGGAAGCTGAGATTTCAGATGCCTCCACTGGATTAATAGTCGTTAAGGTACACCTCTAATCTGGGAACCGGAGAACGATAAAGTGCAGAATGACATATATCCAATTGGAACACTCATCAACGGGCCATATATCCGAACACAAGTTCATACCGTTGTTCGAGGGAGCATGAAATACAACCGCCAAGCGCTAGTGATTACATTTTGCTCTACACTATACCGACTTGACTGCGGACTACCATACGAGATAATGCAGTTAAGCAGGATGACAGGAAATTGCCAGGTGACCCAGGGACTTTAGAGTTCTATCGAAGCACACATTGGACCTGCCTTTGCGTGCAATTTAAAGGCACATGTCTTCTGTGATAGATCAACTGCAGGCCTTCAGTGAAGAGATTACCTGAAGGGTACAGACTGTTCCTTGTGGGAACAGTCAGAGTGTAAATGAATGTCTGAAAGCCTGTGTGCGATTTCTGGCGAATAATCTAAGAGGAAATTACTTGTGTTGAAACAGGTGAACGGCTGTGAATCGACAACTTGCAGTTGGATGAATGCGAGTAGATAAATTTCGAAAAACACAGAGAGGATGGTACTACTACCGATGCGAAAATGTTGCCGTGCAAGTTTCTGATGGGTAAGTTACGTTCTGGTTTATCTCCCTTTCCAATAAGATGCGCAATCTCGTCCTCGTTGCCATGCGAATCATCTGCAAGATTAGTGTTTTAACCCCAAAAGTATGAATGCAATCATGGCGACGAGCCTCATCAGGTTGACGTCAATACTTTTTGACTGGCTCCGGCATGCTCGCAAAACACACGTCACTGGAACGCACGTCTCCTAAATCTAGAGGAAAGTTAATTAACTGGTGCCTGTTACGAAACCTGCCGTTCTATTTGGACACGCTGTATTGCTCTTCCCACCTTGCATGTGTGCCTTCTCTGCTTACCTTGAAGCCGTAGTACTCGGCTATTGAAGTCTTTCATAGGAGCTAAGAGGTGGAAGACACCGACCTTGGGCTAAATTTCTTCTAAAAAAATCAGACCATGTAGAAAAATGGCAGCTTGGGGTTGATCAGCCTGAACTGATTGTTCACTAAAACGTAAGCATCATCATTATCATCAACAGCACAACAGCAGTATTCTACATGGATGGTTCGTCGCCCGCTATGGAGAGGATAAAAGTGGGTAGGAAAGTGACTTAATGCTAGCCTACTACAATCGCTCCGAGGTGCCTACACCTTCAAACACTCATTCAGGCAAGCTGGATGGAAACTGACAACAAGAACGCCACCGACTTGGGTTAGCATTCATATCTTGCAGTCTCTGCAACCAGACCCAGTGAGGAGCAAGAGAACCCCATCCCGGGAGGTGAGTTCACACTGACAGCGCCCAGACTTTTGTGATCTCTCATTTCACTCTGCCAGGTCAGTCAACCACCCTCTGCATGCGCCACTCTGATCTGGGCACGGAAAACAGCACTGTTTTCGGCGAACGATGATTGGACCTAAGCACTGCACCACCTAACCAACGCCACTTTTTCTTGAAGTCCTCGTTGTAAAACCAGGTGCTCTTTTCCTAATTATTTCGTTGTGGATTCTCCGGCACCAGCCCACACGAGCTATTGCTCGGTTTTCGAAGATCTACTGCTCGTCTCACGGCCAATTCTCACAGCCGTACAAAACACAGCCCACACTGCAGCATGATACACACGTCCCCTGAGATTAGGGGATAAACCGCTTTGCCACCATACGTGTTCCAAACTAGCAGACATGGTCCAGATCTTGGAGATTTGCACACCAACCCCGTCCTTCACACTACAGTTGGAACAAATGCAACTCTAAGATTTATAAAAAGCTCCATAACTTCGAGTGTCAAGCTTTGGACTCAAAGTGGCGTGTTCGGTGACTGCATCTCCAGAAGCATTGTCTTAAACTTTCGGGATGCAGGGAGCATGCCAAAGAACAGGGTGCCTTTGGTCAGTTCATCCAACAGTCATTGTGCCTTCCTCTCCTTTTCGGAGGCGACAACATCGACTGAGTCTTTGCCAGGAGCTATTCGTACACCAGGGTTTGAAGTCCTTCCAGTCTTCGTCTCATTGCCTCGTCCATCACGATGTTAAACAGGAATGAAGAGAGCGAACATTCTTGATGGACATTACCTTGTGTAAAAGAGCTCTTCACATACTTTCATACGCCTGGAAGTCTTAGAATACAAAGAGCTTATTATATTCACGAACTTTCTGGCTGTTTCTTACTGAGAAAGCGTGTTAAGGAAAATGAATCGATCTGTTTGGTTGAATGCACCTTGAAAATCCAGGAATACTAAAGTTGTGGGTTGCTCATACATTTGGGCTTGCGTTAGCACCTGGTGGAATGTGAAGATTTTGTCAGCGCAATCCTTATTAGACTGGAACCCCACTTGCATCCCTCCACCACCATAAGGCGATGAAGGACAAGCGACGCTAAAAATCTCGTTGTGACTGCAGTCAAGTGGCTCCCCCTGTAATTACCGCACTCACTACGACCCTCTTATGAAAACGGGCACTACCACTAAATCTTCTCATTTGTCATGGGTGTTCTACTTCTCCTAGATGCAGACGAATGGATCAGACAAGCACTGACTGGTAGCTTCACCTTCATCCTTGAACAATGCGAGCGAGAGATCATCTGGAACAGAAACTCGGCTGCGCTTTAGAGAACACACGAGACTGTGGGGGGTTCCAGGTTCACTGTTCATGTGTCTACTTCAGTTCGAGGACTCAAATGAGCGGCAATGGTTGGAGACAAGAATTGTTTGAAGTTTCCTTATTTATTGAAGATCACTAGGATACTTTGGTTGTTGGTGGTTTCGCTCACAAGTGGTTTCCACAAACCGGCCGAATGGATAAACCGAAGTAGCCTTCGAGCATTCCCGGCTTTCTAGGCCTCTTACATACCCTTGGGCTTCCGCGTTCATTGGGCTTCTTAACTGGTGTAATTGGTGGTAAGTTTGATTTGGAGGCTGATAATTCGTCGTGCTGAATTATGTTCGGAGCCAGCGGGAACATGTATCCAGTGTTCAAACAGTGCCACCGTTCTGTCCAACATTCAACGATTGAACAGACCTAGGAGCACCGTGCCACAGACAGAACTCCCAGTATTGTACAATGGTGTGGCGATCTCGTTCCTGTATGACCTCACATCCGACTGTTGGAAGAGAGTCCAGAAGACGGTTCTGGTAAATTCTTCTGACTTCAAAATCCACTAGCCCTCAGTTGCTAGCTGATTCGTCCGCCTCTGACGCGGCCCTGGAAGGCGAAGATCAATGCGTCATTGGAAGAACGCAGTATCCACTGAAGTGCTCAAAAAACGAGCGATAATCAGTTACTGATCTGTGCCACTGGTAGCACATGATGGTGTGATTAATTTTGGTCTGTGGTTGGCATACCATTGGAGGACACCATGTGACCAGACAACTTCGGTAATTTCGGAAGTTGGTGCTGCGTAATAACGGTCTGCGGTCTGGACACAGCTGAACGGTAATTTTGGAAGTTGGTGCTGCATAACGGTCTGCGGTCTGGACACAGCTGAAGCAGTCGTTGGCCATTTTTCGAATTCAATTCAAGTCGCCCACTCATTTGAGTCTTAGATGAGCCAAGACTACCCATCCGTGCATCCAGATATCTGGCAACAAAAATATCTGAGACTTTATCCCACCGTAACAGGGCAATCATAACTTGTTTCTGATGGTGTTAGAGACAGATAGAAAGCAATGCCAAAAGGAAGATGGCAACCTGAGGGCGAGCTGATAACATCCATTTCGAAATGGATGGGTAGGGGAAATATCTATAGCTCATAATCTACTTAAAAGAAAGTGACATGGTGTGTCTGTTTTATTTTTGCTCTCCCTCTATGAACTAAACTACTGCTAAACAATTACGTGAAAAAACACGTGGCTTGCAAAACTGTTTAAGGTTGCATGCACAACCCGCAACAAAACGAAACACTTCAGTAGCAATGGTGATTCACGATTTTCATTATATCCACCAAGGCTTCGACTCGACAACCTTAACGGTTCACAGCACACATTTTAGGGACATGACCCGATTTTCACCATTGTCTTAATTTGTATGAATAATTTATTGAAACCATCTCAGGTTGATGCATCGGACGAGTGAATCTTGAATTGCACAGGAGACTGGACAGCTTGTATCCTATCGCTGTCCCCAGTGTGGCCACTTCACCTGGTAACAGGTTGTCCTGCGGGTCAGTGACTTTTGTTTCAGTGAATTCAAATGAATTAATTACGTAAATAAAGGTGAAGTGAACGGTGTGAAGCGACACCAGTAACTACTAAATTCATAGGAACTGAGGACATGAAACCAAACGCACAGCACGGACGCATATTTCAAGCAAGCAAACCAAGGGCGCCGTAGTGAGCCTGACTAACAGGTATGGGGGCTATTAACCACGTTGTGACTTTTCAGGAGCTGTTCACCACGTTCGTGTGCTTTGCACCGATAAAGACCCAAATGCGAGTAACTTGTATTGACGAAATCGAGAAAACTTAGGTCAGCACCCTCTTTTTGTGACTGTAAGAAGAGCATAAAAAGACGTCTGGAGAGCTGCCGGTGCTTGTAATGTTGCCAGAAATCAGCTAAGCGTCTTCTGGCCTGTATGACTTTTTTCGTAATATAATTAAACAGGAAGAAATTAGGATTCCCTTCCGTCTTCAAGTCAACCAGGGCAATCATCTACCTTGTGTTCTCCGTTCGCCCTACAAGTAAGGTTAAAGAAGCATTCCACGTGCTTATAAAACGGCAAAATGGCTTTATAATGCAAGATGAGAACCACTCTTATATTCAGTGCCATTTACGCTGTGTTGCCATGCTTCAAGAATGAAATGTCTGGCCCTAAAGAACCAACGGTATCCGAGAAATTCAAGGGTTTACTCACCAGTGTTTCAGACTAGATTTTAAAGTATACTTGTATACTATGTACTGTGTACTTGTTCAGTATTGTTTGCTATCAAAACACCTCACTGTGTATCCCAGTTAGTAGATGTACCTCCTTCAAATCAGTCTAAATGTTATGAGAAGAACGAAGTTAGCGAAAAAAGCTTGCTTTCTGTGACCCTTCCTCCTTGCTAACTTCATTTTCAAGGTTTACGTAGAAGCCCCTTCTTACTGAAATAAAAGAAGACCAAGTGGAGTTGAAAGGAAAATACTCGGGTCAATGGGTCACGGAATCAAGTAAGTGGCTTAAGTGACAAACAACAACAAGTTTCTTTTGTACGCAAAGTTGTGGATCATACATTCGAATCCTGCGATCGATAATAGTCTGGATCGTACTTGCCGTGTTTGGTTCAGTGGTACCCGGTATATGATATTGAAGGCGTGCTCTTTGTCGATGATATGACTGGTTTCGGCCAGATGTGACGCAAATGCGCTTGAGCTCCGTCTTTTCCAACCACCATTCAGAGACACGGAATTGTGCCCTCTTATTCTGTCCAACAGATGCCCTCTCGTACCACCAAGATAGATGGTAGATGCTCCGTACGAACATACAAATGAGCACACACGGAAGCTGACGGTAGAACGTGGTAATTTATCGTCCCAACAGAGCCTGATATTGGGGTCGAAAACGAAACCCAAGCACAAACGGGCGGCCACATATATCGTTTCGATAGAATCTCGATGCCTTCTGATAGATAGTTCGGCAATCGAGTCGGACTTGGGTGGAATCAATATGTAAAAGCAACCTTTTCCCCGAAAAAAACAGTATACTCTTGCACTTTACAGGTTGCATATTTTCCATTTCAGAGATACCTTGTCTTTTTATTTCAGCTAGGAGTGATTTCTATGTTAACCGTGCACATGATTTCTGGTATCATATAAATTTTTGACGTACTAGCCAAGAGGACCAGTCACTAACTTCATTGTTCTCATGACTACCACGAATATCTTCGAACACTTGAGATAAACATTCTACTGAAGAAGACTCTATGCCAGAAAGGGATAACGGATTTATTAGTCTAGTGGTTAGTGTGAAAACAATTTAGTACAGTAAATATGAGCATCAATTAATTTACCGGGTTAAGTGCTCAATTCTAGTCAGCAGTTGCCCTCTTTGGAGGATTACGACACGCGTCACTAGTTCGGCCGCCTTGTCTGGTCCTACGCTTTGACCGCAACAGTGGTGACGTCTGTGAAAGTAAACACAGAGTCAGAGCAAACCTATGAGTAGTTCATTAAAGGGGAACGGCAGCACCAACAAAAAGTTACCCTTATTACTTTTGGGTGGTGATACTGGATTAGATTTCAAATGTGCCATAAGGCCTACTCAAGCCAACTTATTTGGAACAAAGTGTGAGACCACACGATCTTGAAACGAGTGCATTGACCTGGATAAACCCCTTAATGCGCATTCATGACAAATGACTAAAAATAAGGCTACTTACTGCCTTTCATACTGGCTTCATGGAATTCCCTTTAGTGACAAAGAGTGGGGTTTCAAGATATCAATTCGAAAACATTCGAAAATGCATAATACTTCGAATGTCGCTAAAGAAAGAACTTTTAGTGATTCAATAAGAGCATGCAAAAACCCAAGAACAAGGGAATGAGCGGGAGGGCAGCCTTCGTCTCTTCCCCCTCCAGTGTCATAAAAAAGATCAGCCGGAACCTAAGTTGTTTGAAGCTTTTGAAATTTACTTAAAATCTGAAGTTAATAAAATAACTGTTGGCAGAGTGCTGTTAACTCAGGCAGCACAGCTGGTCGTTGGTTTGGGATGAGCTGGGTAATTAGACTGCCACCGTGTTTTTCCGGAAGTCCCGGAAGTAGTGTATAACCAGTGTTGGCAGAGTGTTGTTAGCTCAGGCAGCACAGATGGTCTTTGGTTTGGGCTGAGCTGGGTAATTAGACAGCCACCGTGTTTTTCCGGAAGTCCTGGAAGTAGTGTCTTCTCGGTGTAACGATGTTTTCTGGATGCAGATGTTAATTCGTGAGATAGAGGTCCAATACTAGACCAAAAGCACCAGATTATATCGAATTCCCCCTCAATATCAACACAGCCGACTGACTTGACCGCGTGATGATGTAAACTGGAAGCTGCACCGGAAATTAGTGAGTTAAGTGGGAACCAAAAAGGAACGTTCGGACGTTTTATTCTGACAACAGGGCCGGAATGACCTTAAGTTCTAATGGGATCTGATGAGATCAGGAGGAATCGGTTCAGGAAAAAAAGAATTTGCGATAATTTGGAGATATGGCAACCTTCAGGTGATATATCATCTGGTCACTGAAGCTGCTGTACGCTGAAAAGCTGAGAAGTAATCTATAGCTGTGTCATTCTAACTGTGAATCGTTTGTGGTCACAAGTTCGAAACTCCCTTGAGGTTCGTAACATGCGCATGACTGTTAATTCGCAAGATAGAGGTCCAATACTAGACCAAAAGCACCAGATTATATCGAATTCCCCCTCAATATCAACACAGCCGACTGACTTGACCGCGTGATGATGTAAACTGGAAGCCGCACCGGAAATTAGTGAGTTAAGTGGGAACCAAAAAGGAACGTTCGGACGTTTTATTCTGACAACAGGACCAGAATGACCTTAAGTTCTAATGGGATCTGATGAGATCAGGAGGAATCGGTTCAGGAAAAAAAGAATTTGCGATAATTTGGAGATATGGCAACCTTCAGGTGATATATCATCTGGTCACTGAAGCTGCTGTACGCTGAAAAGCTGAGAAGTAATCTATAGCTGTGTCATTCTAACTGTGAATCGTTTGTGGTCACAAGTTCGAAACTCCCTTGAGGTTCGTAACATGCGCATGACTGATGATTCCCAGTGGGGATGTAGCAGCTGTATGGTGGTTCTCAGCTGTTCAACATAAATTACCTTCAATTTCATCAAAAATTCCTTTAGAAATAAGTCTTTCCCGATAGGATCAGCTTAGTAAGTGATCACTCACGACGGTTCATCAGAACAGGCTTCATTGTAATAATTATTTGGCATGTCGCCATAAAGGCAGCATATCACGGAGTAAGTCAGCGGTGAGTGGAATATAGGCCCATGGGATAATAGAGGAAGAAACAAAGAAGCTGGATTTTCAAGGCAGAAAGCTAAGTTCAGCAATCGAGGAAGTCATACACATCCTGGTGTCCTTAACTCTGAGTAATAAACAAATGTGTTCGGACCACTGTAGTCTGCACCGCTGGAGTTGCGTATGGAGGTTTGTTATGCCAAGGGAAGTGAAACTTATCTTCCTTGAGTTTATTTATCCTTCGACTAGTTGATTGTTGTGAGGGAAAACCGTCCGGCTGTCAAAGTTACCACACAATAGAACCTTCTTCTCTTGGAGATTCCAGAACTACTGTATTAAATTGGCTCTTCAAACTGTGGGTACTATCAAATCTGTTACCTCTGAATTGCTACTAGTTCTATCTCATGAGAAGCCCGGACCCTATTTACTCATTCTGTGCTCTTCCCCACAATTTATATCTTAGTTGTATTGAGTTTGAGATACGAGAAATCTGCACCCACGTCACTGTTGTCTGAGAAGTCATTCTGCCCCACTACAAGAGGACCGTTTTGCTGCCGCGCCACATAAAGGAGAGCTGAGAGAGTAGCAGAATAGAAAGAAGCAATCGAAAACCCAGTGTTGGACCCGAACGATGGACCTTGCGGTCTGTAATTTCACGTCTTAACTGCTCAGCTGCTGTTAGCTCTTATCTGAGATGACAGTTGAGGTCAGCTTGTTTCCTCTACCTCATCAAAACCTGGGTTATGATGTCCGAGCAGAGGAACTTCCACGCTTCTGAACGATTTTACTGGCTTGCTCAGGGGAATGTGGTACCCGTAGTACATTAGCAACTCGCTCTGTGAATCTTTCCACTATTTTGACGTACTAGTGAAATGGAACATCTGTAGGAACATCATAGTAAGCGTGGATAATCGGCCTGGACATCGGCCCAACATGTGATTTTGACGCTACGCGCCTCGAGCCGCTATCAAACGGGTTGCATCGATGCTCCTGTCGGACGGGCTAGTTTGACTTCTGAGTACAGTTTCACACAATCTATTGCAAAATCGGTGACACGTAATTCCACGACCCATTTCCTGATTCTATTTTACAACTCCAAGGGGTTCATTACAACTACTGACCAGTGAAAGCCAGTACAATTGCCATACTTAGGAGATGGGACTGACTTCCGCTGAGGACCACGCGTACCAGCATGTGCACGTGCAATAAATAAGCTTGGGTAAATTCGAGGGCTAGGCATACTCAATCCACTCCAAGAACAGAGAAACCCATTGTGAGTTGTCCAGGCTTTTCTTGGACCTTGTGAATGTACTAAATTCTCTCGCGACCAAGAGATGATCAGATTTAACTTCCCTCCCTCCTAAGATCACAGGTCTATCTACCGGGAGCGTTAATTCTCTTTAGTGTCTACCCTACGGATACTAATCCATGCGGGGTTTTTCAAAACATTGACGACGATAAATTTTTGCTGCTTGACGGATAGTGGGGTTCCGCAAGTTTCTGTTTGCAAAACTGACGAATTTTAATGAAAAGTTTAGTTGTTCCTGACCTATTCTCTTGATGCAACGATGACTGCCTGTCAGGATGTGACCATCAGTTTTAGAGGCCTAAATTCATCCTAGAATTCACTGCAAACGTCCACCTTCCAGGTGAGAACACAATCCTGATAAATGTGAAACGCTCATCTCCCAGGTTGATTTTTTAGAGCCATTTGCTAGTCTTTACTTCTTCTGAAGAGCTGCGCATGTGAACGGCGGCCGTCCGTCAAGTTGAAGACATCCGTGTGAAGTTTGGACCCAAGTCGCCGAAAAGCTAAACAATGATTCATTCGCTCGAACGACATGACCTTACAACACTCTTTTTGTTATCCTGAGTTACGGATCCTTTCTCTGGAGATAAACGGGTAATTTCAACACGGTGCGTTTGTGTCACTCTACTTGAACCTTTGTTTCACTAACCTTGACCAAATCAATTTGGTTTTCACGAGAGACTCGACTGAATAAATCGTTTATGATATTCCTTCATGAAGAAAGCTCGCTTCACTTCATACTGTTAGACACTGGAGACAATATGTCCTTATAGACTAACTACACAACTGGAGATTCGGTTTTACTTCCATGGTAGACTCATTATCGTCTTCCAGACAGTATACATAACATCCGTTTTGCAGATGATTTCCTCAGTATATTTTGAACAAACGCTACTCGGAAAATCAATCCCTCTTTATCGATGTGGAATATCAAGGTCTCCAGTCACAGGTGAACTTTTTGAAAATTGATCTATGTTCTCTGAGATGTGACCGTGAAATTCACGAATTCAGGTGTACTTTCCTATATTCTCATACTTAATCAGCGATTATACTAAAGTCTCTAAGTACATTCTGTATTGGTGGTCAGTTGCTAGGTTTCATTAAACTAAAGCAGTTTAAGAGAACATTGTAGGTAGTTCAGCAGAAGGTTTGTCCTCATCGGGTCACCGTATTATCACCAACGTCAATCTGACTTAGTTGTATCAAGGTGATTGAACAAAAGGGGCTATCTTGGTGACACAGCGGGGAAGAAAACTCATTCAAGGGAGGGGGAGGTTTTCGGACCGGAGTCGTGACCCGAGAGGAGCAATTCACTCTAATTATCTTTTCAAGTTGACCTGAACAGGGGAAAGTGTTCAGTTAAAATAAATTTTTTTGTGTTCCTTTTGTTGCGGAAGAAATTCAGGTCAAGATATTTTGCATCCTACGTTTTGAAAGTTTTATTTTCGGTTTTCTAAGTTTTTTCGGTTCACCAGCGAATTGTTACGTTTGTAAAATAATGATTTTGTTACTGGAGCTGAGAGTATTTTTCTTTAAATAATTGTATCGTGAATGAATGGAGGGTAATAGATTTATACGTTTTTTGGACTTTTGTTAGCTCGCTGATGATTTACAAACAATGGGACTGTGACTAGCAAGTGTTCATTCCCTTTGTGTATCCATTTTATACAGCTACTCTGGACACCCTATGGGGAACACATGCTTGGGAAAGGGTTTGTGGTTTTTTCTGGGGGAAGCTTGTCCAATGAGAGGGGACTGAGTTCAATTGTGGCCACTTGAGAGTGCCACTGTGGCATCTCCGGCCTACTTAAATAGGCCTCTTGAGAGAGTAGTCGTGGTACACCCTGGTGATTGGTCGTTCAAGACCGAACGCTTTCTAGGCGAGTAATTTTGGGTAATCCTGGTCTATAATATTCCCTTTTAAGGGCGAGAACTCAAACTGACGGCCTCTTCTCGTCCGATATCATAAAACCTACTTGCTCACACTAACAATACGGAAATTTGCGTGCTTCCTAAGTTCCGGGCAACTGGTTGCGTTTCCAAACAACCGAGAGACTTTCATATACCCTCGCATGTACTATACTTGGCAAACACATGGCTACGAGCATGTCACTATACCGAATTTTGTGTATGACAGCCAGAAAAATACCTGAAGGCCAGACCTCTTTGAACAAGCCAGTAAAGCAATCACAGCAGTCAATGGAGGATACTGCAGCGGTCCAAGATTTATTCAGCATCACACCTAAGGTGTGTAAACTCGCAAAATGGCTAAATCAGTTCCACGTGCAAAAGAGGGGTTCTGAGTCGTTTACTGTTGCTTTTCACAGATTGATGATGGTTGTGCTCGAACTGGCCTTTCCGAAGCTCGCACACTCAAATCCCTGGGTTCCGACCTTTACACGAGCAGTTCGGTTAGCTTCATTCATAGGTGCTGCACATTCAAGTAGGATATACAACTCCTGTTCCTGTTACACTTTCCTCATATCTGAGTTCCTTTTCGGGCTATTTTACGTTACGCTGCTGTACTGCTTGGGTGCATTTAGCACAGCGCTGGACTACAACCAGCACACAGGGCATAAAGCAAATTCAACAGACTGGTTCACCTGTGTGGTCGAGTTAAGAAGTTAACGTCCTAAAGCCGGTCCGGCTGAGGTATGTAGGAAAGTGCCTAATGTGAGAGAGAAATCGTTTGGCGAACTATGAAAATAGCTGCTGGCCAAGAGTAAGCACTTCTGCAAATTGGTTGATACAAGTCCCCGGACCGTTGATAGCTGCTAAAACCCAGCTTTTTTGCTAAGCTGACTAGGGCTACAATGCGGAGACAGACAGGCCTCAAATCAAGACCAAGCATATATTGTTTGGTGAGAAAGGAGAGTGCTCTATAGGTTCCAAAGAACTGATGGCACGCACTATTTCTTCGTTTAGTTGACTAGTATTCAAAAAGTCTAGGTTCCGGAGGCAGGCCACAGAAAATTGCCGAGCACTAAGCCGAAGCAAAGTAGACCTTTCAAAACTTTTTCAAAACAAGGAGTGCACCCATCCGCAGTCATAACAAGTTTGAGCCGGTATCTCGAAGTAAGGGACCACGCACGAGTGCAATAAAAGTACTCTGCCGGTGACCAAAATTTTCTGGTCCATTATCCCTTCATAGCGTCTATGTTATGAACAAAACCTGCACAATACTTCACTCATTCGAACTTGAAATGACTTGGATGTCAACTTGGTCTTGGACACGCACACAGCACACAACAGTCGTTGGAATGGTTTACAATTGGAATACCGACCGAGAGCAGTACATCCGAAAACTGAAAACATATGGGATAGCCTAAAAGTTCTGAATTCGCAGCAATCATTGTTCCCGCTATATACTAGGTTATCAGTACCGACCTAGGCATTCCATTTCCAGTCTATATTGACGAAAAATTCGCGGGTTACTAATAAATTAGGTAACGAGGTTAGCGAAATACACTCATTTACAAACTAATTTGGTTTTGCGACAGACTCACCTAGAGCCCAGCTGAATCTCTCGTTTGTGATGTTTCAGGCAGTTGAATGTGCTGAATCAGGCCGCCTCATGTTTCAGTCGCTGCGAAATTCGAGATATCGCGATACACAGATACTCGTAATACACTACTCATAAGGTTGCTGAAAATTCGTCGACAGCCCACGACCGGTTTTGCCCTTCTTGGGGCTCATCAGGTAGATGCAGTCCCCGAGTTCCCGTCAACCTTATGTTCTACTTGAAACCAAATTGCACGAAATTAGCGAAATACACCCATTTAGTTTTGCGAGAGACTCACCTGGAACCCTGTCGAATCTCTCTTTTGTGATGATTCCGGGCAACTGAAGTAGAACATAAGGTCGACGGAAACTCGGGGACTGAGCCTATCAGACGAGCCCCAAGAAGGGCGAAACCGGTCTTGGACTGTCGACGAATTTTCAGCAAAATTATAAGTAATGCATTGCGAATAGATAGCTAGGTATTTATTTAAACCACGGATATATAATACTACTTAATTGGGCCAGGATGGAATAGTGAATTTTATGCCCTCTTACGAAGACTGCTGGGAAATTCTGGGATGCGAAGAAAATTTTAATACCCCGTTGAAGAAGACACAAAAGTCGGTTCTCATTGATCAACGTTTACTAACAAATCACTTTCAAGGACATTCTGGAGGCCCAAAGTTTATTTTCTCGGATGGGAAATAGTGTATCTGTTGTGAGAGAAAAGCCTACCATGTCGGATCCTGCGGCGCAAGCTGGGAGGAAGGAATCTGTTTCCCCTCTGCATGTTGGTGAAAACATACCTACCGCGAGGTAGGTGGTCAATGGACTCGTGAACACGACCCGCCATTGAAATTTTCCGTCCGATGCCACGAGGATCTCTAGGTGCAAGAGCGGCAATGTCTCAAAAATCTTTGCTTTCGTCACATTACGCATTCATCCAGATAAATAGATGTATGGAACTCATTCTAACTACCTTCGTGGGTTGCGGCTAATGAACGGAATGCTTCCTTTCAAGTAGCCGATCGTCTCTCAGAAAAGTGACTTCTTATATCACCAAACTCTCTGCTGTTGGTTCTCAGGGAGTCTTTTCTTGGATTTTCAGCCATCCGTCTTTTTACTCTCAGCTATATTTCGAACAGCCGTCAGATTAAAGTAACTCAGATCCATAATGTCTGCTTTCTGTGAGACTGGGTGCCAACTCAAATATCATCAGAGGCACAGTTACACACACATTCATTCACGGGGTTTCCACGCAGAGAGTAGGAAAGTTAATTGTGGCATTTCATAAACTTGGAAATTACTGCTCAGTGATCTGCTGAGGGATAATGGACCAACCTTACAAAGCCCCGCCTTCCAGAAACCTCATCAGGCTGTGTTTGCAGTGAAGATTTGACGGAACTATCACAGCAACCGATTTATTTTTGCCCTCATTTTTCTTAGCTCATTATCACTCACACTGACCCGTATTCGAACAGCGTCGTTCACCTTTTGATTTGAGGGAACTGGGTTAATATTTCACGTTTAGGGAATGATACAATGTAGTTGGGTTGAACTGATGTGATAATTAGACTGAGGACAGTTTGGTGGGCAGCCTTCCCGCAATGCACACTGCTTGGGTGTTGCCTTTTGCGGAGATAATAAACTTTCGAATTCGGCTTTAACAAGGAAACAGAAGACAGTCCATTTGAAATTGCTTTTCGAATTGCCAAACCGGATATAAACCCTTGGTGTTGTCTGCTGAGTGAATCAGACTTCTACCGTGAGGGCCTGATGGAAGCGGATCTTTCCGCTCCTGTTAAGATGCATGATTGATCTATGGGTGACCGATTAGGATGTATTGATTGTTGGCGCACTATAGACAGAAGGGAATTTCGGCAGTACTTTTGAATACTGGTAACTCGGATGTATTTATCCTTAGTTGATCAGATGATCTATTCGCTGAGCTTGGCGACTGAATCACAGATATCATCAATGAGCACTGATAGTGTTTCCTCGAAGATGGTAAAACGCTTGTAAGTCAGTTACCAAACTCGGAGAACAGATCAACAGCCACCCAATCAGTTGCCAAAAGATGATGTTTAGCTGGAGTGTCTTGCTAGCTGAATACGAATGGTGACGTACGACAGAGCAGGCGTGACGATCACCATAATACTATGGCTTTGGCATATCACTGAACAGAGATATTGCAGTTGATATTGTTGCAGTCGCTGCTGTTTTCACCAAAATGTAAGCCTCTGGAGTAGTCTTCCACAACTTCCTCAACATCTGAATTCTTTTGAAATTTTAAGGTTAGCAGTCCAAGGTTGTTTACCATTAGCCACGATGTACAGGTGACAGACAAGATAGCTGAACGCATCATCATGACTCGGGCTGTGTACGCCAACCATGGTGTCAGAACCGAGCTGTGTGTACAAAACGGTTGATATATCATGAAATACGCTACGTATGAGGTTAATGGAACCTCTCCAACAGCCCACGACTGGTTTTGTCCTTCAGCTGGAGTTCGGTTTGCAAATGTACTCGCGGTCTTGTCTTACTCCGTGATGGGCAGACTTCACCTCCTCGATCCACAGACCTCCAGCGTTCATAACGCGGTAGGCGCTGAGGTCTCTGCAGTATAGCCGCACTAAAATAGTCGGTCAGCCAGAATTAATGTGGAGAGTTGGGATCGCTCGAGTAGCCGTCAATAATCGTCAGTTTAAGGGGCGTGCGCTGCTTATGCTCAGCCATCATTTACCGAAGAAAGCTGCATTTATGAGGACAGCTGGTAACGTGGCTCTGGTGAAGATGACAGAGTACCATTGCTACTAATATTATTGAGGATGAAAACGATGTTGACGAGACCTGCTCCAGGAGCGAGAAGTTTTCGTGGAGGATCCTCATTTTTAATCTTTATGGTCTAATTTCACGAGGGACTAATGTGACACTCAAATTTTGAGTACTGCTCGTTTCTGGAGAAGGGTAGAGGCAAAGATCAAGCAAAACTTCCCTGTGTGGGTTTGGATCATGACAGTGGAAAACTCGGTTTATGTACTTTAAACCAGGAAATGCTTGGATAAACCGTTTCTAAATGGCTTGTTCTTTATACAGTCAACGAAGGAATGCTAAACCAGTAAATATACCCTCAGATCTAAGAATCAGATATACCTCTGATAGAGTCACGATACTGCTGGGGGCAGATTAACATGCCGCATTTTTAACCGGTTCCCATTACGGTGTTCAGATTCTGTGTGTTCCAGAACGAACCACCGGAAGGATCACAATGAAATGTTATTCCATACAGATACTCTCGGCCGTACGGTCGCACACTTCTATTGAAAACAAAACCACTCTCTCATACATGTTGAATATAGATGAGATCATTGGATTTGCCACTGCTCTATTTCCGATACATGTTTCGGTTATGACCAAGAGAATATGACAACGTAATATACCCGCGGATTAAGGCATATATCTCAACACAGCTACAAGACACTATCCCTTTTCAATGAATTTTGAAGCAAACACGTGTTAGAAGTCAGCCGAATGCAAAGTAACAACTATACATTTCTAGTTTCTGGTTGACGAACCTCCCAGTTTCAGCTCATAGCTAAAAAATGACCCGTCCCGTTAGAGGTTCGTGTTCCGTGCGTCAATAAATAACATAGGTATGTGCTTACAGTTCGCAATCTTGCATTTCTACAGGATTAGTGGGATGGTGTTTTCTAGGACATCTATTAACCCCGTTCCTGACAATCGACCAAGGCAAGAACACACGATGCCGTACGACGCTGCTCGATAGAGAAAACAAATTTATTTTTAGCTGACACTACTGCCAGAAGTGGTCAGTAGCATATATTTAGAGAGAGATCGCTCCCTCGAGGCTGCATTGTGAAGGGAATAATTAACTCCGAACAAATTTGCTTTGAACCATTTCACTAGTCACCATCTGTAATTCACTCTAGAAACCGTGTGTAGGTACATCGTTGTAAGTATACTTATTGTTTTCAAATTGATATAATGAATGCCAGCGAACAAGCCAATGAAATAGGTGAATATCGGACATTTTTTTTTTACCGATAAACGTTGATTCTTTCCTCGGTAATGGCGACTATGGGTTCTTAGGACTGCGAAAACGCAAAAAAACAGCACCTAGCCTCAAGTTTCCAGAACTGGGGGATGAATACTACGTGTATCAAATACGTCCTTGTTCCCCAAACTTTCTATCCAAGTACCTTGCTTTCTCACTGTCAAAAAAGATTTCCGCAAATCCATGTTTAGAATAGCGAAAACCATGGGTTTCCGGCAATGACCTCCTAAGTCGAATAGCTGCAGAGAGCC
The DNA here is from genome assembly GCF_000715545.1 of Opisthorchis viverrini. Classification (NCBI taxonomy): domain Eukaryota; kingdom Metazoa; phylum Platyhelminthes; class Trematoda; order Opisthorchiida; family Opisthorchiidae; genus Opisthorchis; species Opisthorchis viverrini. The sequence continues at coordinate 260,558 of NW_008751816.1, forward strand.
ACATTACTGATACGATGTCGCGACCAGCCTCGCTGAGTAAGAGAGTCAGATCGTTTTCGTGATAGATGACTAACATTCTGGCTAAAAAACCTGGTTCGTTTATACGACAAACGGTGGAGAAAACCGCGAGTCAGAGGTGATTAAAGCACCTGGAGTCACAACGGAATGAACTCAAAACAACGGCCCTTGAAAGTCAGTCCAACACTGACACCAACGCTTATATAACCCCTACAAAGTGAACGAGCCTGATTGTTCACTTAACCGACGTTACGCATGAACAACTGACGCACGATGGTTTGCCAAAAGGCTTCACACAGTACACCAACAGATATACCGATGCATCTTGTGATATACATTTCAATTCACCAATTCAATAAAGCAAACAAAACTGAAAGAGTCATTCACGTTCCATTTTTACGTGATTTCAGCGTCATCGTTGGAGTTCTGCGGACTGGAACCGTAAATTATCTGTGTAATTATACTGAGAAAAACAAGCCTTAGTTACTGGTCCTAGTCAACGAATTGAGAGGGCATCTGTTACAATGACCGTTTAACTTGATATTAATTTTTAACGAGACTTCCTAATGCTCATCGATAGGGCTGCTGTGGACCCCTAAACATGAGTGAATTCCGGCTGGTATTTTCATGAATAAACTTAAAAGTTGTTACTGAATGGTTTCTGAATGGTGTCTAAATGTCATATGAATGTGAACGACGTTTTCGTTGTTCCAAGCAATTGAGTAAAACAAGAATTCAATAAAATTCACGCCATCCTTTATTTTGATCGGTGTCATGACGATCATGGGAGAAGCTTTCTACACAGAAGTCCTGCGTGGTCGGGTTGGTACACCGCTTCAACACCCTAATGGAGTAACGCAGCATGACAGCCTTGCCAACAGAGTACGGAAAATCTGCTTTGAATAGGCACTAGAANAACAGAGTAGGGAAAATCTGCTTTGAATAGGCACTAGAATTGGAACCCTCAATTCACCCCGGCATCTCCGCAGATGTGGGGCATTCCGATTACCTTGCTTGAAAAACACGTGATTAGGGGGACTCAATACCGTTATCACAACAGTCAAAAGGAATCTAGTTCATACTAGCCTTCAGTCTGAGGCTGGTTAGCCTACTCAGTCGAAAAACTCACAGCATCACTCTGAGAAATTATTCCCCGCCGAAATCCATCGCCTCTGGTTCACAAGTAAACAAACATTCTTTTTTGTTTTGAGAGATAAAGCGTTTGTGCCTTCCCAGATTAGGTAGCGGAACAAAGTGATTGCTGGACGAGGCGCTTCCATCAAAGACTTATGGGTAATAATCCACCGCTGTACTAGAAGAACAATTTCTGGCACAACTATGTAGCACTCAGCAGACTCGGTACACAGCGCCATGTGCACTTGAAGTTCCCGCGTTGTCTACAAAACGCATGCTAATCAGCATAGACACGTGCATCACAGCGTATTCGCAGTGGCTGAGGCTATCGTCACCCGACATCATAATCCGACGCTGTCAAAAAAACGCTTGTCCACCCGCTGAACTTGTCACAATTCACCTCATCTGCATACAAACGCATATTCGGGACAAATTTACACTACAGCCCACACTGATAAACTCAGGTCATCTCCCCGGGCACCGAAGATAGCAAACTAATTGGTTCTCTCTGTTCACTTTGCTCACTGCATTGCTTCATATATCCCTGTCATAGCCTCTGCAACAACATGATATGCAAAGAACTCACCGAGAACAGGTTTATCAACCTGTCTCAATGACTGAAACGCTCCGCCTCAAAGGAGTAAGAGAGTCTTATACCGGACAGAGGCACGGAAGTCTAGTTACAGAAGCAGGTTGCGGTGACGAAATATTCACGTCACGCCGTTTTTGGAACACCGCTACAAATTCTAGCAACCTAATAACTGAAACGCTCCGCCTCAGAGGAGTAAGAGTTTTATACCGGACATAGGCACGGAGGTCTAGTTACAGAAGCAGGTTGCGGTGGCAAAATATTCACGTCACGCCGTGTTTGGAACACCGCTACAAATTCTAGCAACCAAGCACCGCTTTCCATGTGGACTCGCCCTAGGGCGTTTGATTCAGTCAGTAGGCAGCTAGTATCTCTGGTCTGTCCCAAAAGTTTGAGGCTTGCTGGATAGACTACTGAAACTCATCAAGCAAAAGTACCTCCATCCTAGCATCTAGCAATAGACAACACCTTTTTCTTTAAACTCCTGTTTTTGACAGTACTGACCGCCTATATCTGTGCTTTTTAAGTTTGCAAATGACCAGATAATCCCTTATGCCTTAGGCAATTTCCCGTAGTCCGAATTAAGCACTGTCACCCACGTTGCTGACATGGCCACACTAAAGAATTCATCGCTATGAGTGAACATCCAAAATATACACCCTAGTCCTGGTAGCATCGCTGATTGGCCTGAAACTAGATACTTGCCATACAAAGTTCTTCCCCACAAGCGCGGATTTTTAGTCTGGCCTATTCAGCACAAACGGACAGCCTGCAAACCAAGTCTATTCATTTAATTACTTTGGTTCAACAGTTTCTCGAATGTCTAAGCACAGCGAGAAACAGATGTCCGAATGGTGCAGTTCTATATTTCTGCGAAGACATCCGGAAGCCAGTATATGAATGAGGCTGCGTAGTTCCAACGTAACCATCCGATCCGTTCCAGAATGAGCCCTTGAAGTCTTATCTCTCCAAACATTCGCTCTTCGCGAACTTGAGGTACTTGGCCAGTGGCGCTTGCGACGGTGTCAGAGGACGATGCCGTAATATCTCACGCATCTCCAGCGTGACCCAACAATGCTGGCTGCATTCGTCCGGACGGGTTATCCTCAGAACCACATTTTGACTAGCCAAATTTCCTCTGACGTCGGTGCGTAGCTCCTAATGACGCTTTCGCAGCCAGTTTATTGTCAATAACCTGGCTGTCAGCAGGACTGGTATTAATCTACTAGGCTTCCACGTGGTCTGCAGTGTCACTTCAGAAATTAGTGGTCAGGTTGATCATACGTCACAATTCGGAGTATCCTCGAGGTTGGCTCACCCTTATCCAAGAAAAATCCGCCGTAAAGTGAAAGTAAATTCATACTTCTCATAGAATAACTACTGTGGGAATACATTTTTACTGGGTCTTGCTACTAGAGCCAACACCCCTCTTACTTGCCGGCTTCTTGACTCCACTTGGTATTGAACTTCGTGAAATATATTTTTGGCCTCAGTCTGAATTGCGGGCGTTCCACAGAAATCGTTGTGCTCATGACCTTTGATCACAGCATAAATTGCATCTTCATAAGGACCAAAAATGCCCCGGTGGACACTGATGTCCAACCACGATGTCTCTCATACAATATAGCCCAAACCGGGTACATTGGAACCCCATTCGTAAACCATTAGGGGGAGATTCACGTAAAAGATGACTTGGATTGTTTCTCCAGCTTGTCCCCAAGGTCAGTTAGCGTAATGCGCGCGTTGAGTTTGATCGCCTGTCGATCAGTCAGTTTGTCTGTTACAAATTCCCCTTAAATTTCGGTTTGTCCTCTTGACAACAATAAAACACTCTGTTTTCAGGATTCTCGATCAAGTAATTTCCGATTACGTTGAATAATACAGAAAGTGTTTGCCAACCATAAGCACTGCTTGAACGACGAAAAGCGGACGGCACTAACTGTCCAAAACAAACCGATCTGTTTTCAGGTACTGTGCCTAGCTAGGATGATAGACCTGGGTTTACAAACCATTTCTGTAATATCATACTACTAAAGGAGATTTCTTCATGTAAGTGAAGTCATACCGTGCTGAAAAGCCCAGAAGCACTGTAGAGCTGTTTCACTCTAGTTGGTACTAGTCAACAGTGTGCATATCAAAACTCCAGAGTTTAGCGAACCTACGACCTCCTTGCTAGTAGATTGAACGCCAAGCCACTTGGTCATGAGTGGCTGGGCAGCAGTGATTAGCCGTCACTTAGCCGGGACAGTGCTGTTCATCCCATATTCCCAAGCTTCCTCACGCTGCCAACAATCTGTAAGTAACTCAGTGGAAGAACAAAATTCCTCTGATGAGTGAAACTTCCGCCTGAGAATTATTTGTCTGAATACTCAGTCTACAAGTGTGACCACGTGATTTGGATCCTATGAAGGATGCGGGGCGTTGTATCCTGTTCAAGTGCGAGCCAAACACTGCTGATCAGCCACTCGTGGTCGAACGGTTGTGATCAACATACTAATTGGGAGACTCCCTGGGATCTCGTGGGATGCACACTGCTGGTTAATCTCATTGAAGATGAGACACCAGTACTCTGCTTCTCGGCATTTAGCGGTCAAACACACTGCTGATCAGTCGCTCGAGGTCGACCGGTTGTGATCAACATGCTAATTTGGAGACTCCCTGGGACCTCGTGGGATGCACACTGCTGGTTAATCCCATTGAAGATGAAACACCAGTACTCTGCTTCTCGGCATTTAGCATAGATAGGCTTCACTTGCAGGAAGAGATTTTCATTAAAATCCCCAAACTCCTAACAAAATGATAACTTGTAAATTCAGCCTAATTTGAAGAGGAAGTTTCATCCCAACACACCTACTATCTGGGTTCAAATACAGGGTGTTCCATGGGGCCTCGGGGACTAGGCCTACCCGCTAAGCCCCAAAAGCAGCTAAAGGGTGTTAGGTTGTAAAAGGGTCCTCAGCTTATCTCATTTGTCACAAGAAAATACGTCATGTGTTCGTGTTTATATCAAAGTACGAAGTGTCTGCATTTGTCTTGCTAACAGGTCACATGCTAGAATGGTCACTATTGGATCTCATGAGTTGAGGTTTTTTCACCTTGGACTATATCCACAAGTTTTATTGGACGACCTTTCATCTAGAGGGAGAGCAGGAACTGGACAATTGATCTGGAAGCTTTTTATCTAACGGGTGGAATAGGGTGCCCCTTGTCGATGCTACCATCTGTATGAGCTCAGATGAACGGGCTGAAGTTCTAGCAAAGCAACCTTACCTATCTCACCCGTGGTTGTATGCTCAGACTGCTTTTCGGCAATACTACTGATTGCATGGTCAATGAGTAGTGTTATTCTTCAGCAAGTTCCCCACCCTTTCAAACAATCATAGGCTCAACGTCATCAAAAAGACAAACTCACCGTTTTTACTTGGCTTCGAGTTTTTGTAATATAAAATCTAAGCTTTCAGCTAAAAAACACCATCAAGATGCTATAGTCCAATTGGGGTTTAGTCCTTCCTGAGTCCCTTTATGGGGAATAGGATTTTGTCTGGATGTCTGTAATATCAAAGAGCTTCATCCCGTTGATATCGACACAGCCATAAAAAATTTGTATACTCACACATTCTGTGCCGCTCAGTGAGCCGGCTGTTCTTTGTAGTTCAGATGGGGGTATCGACTCACTGGGTCACCAGCCGTTTTTGGGTGATCCCTGATTTCTTCTACTGTGGTGGTCTTAACCTAAAGTTTGACGAATCGGGAGTGATCACATTTGACAAACCACGCTTGATTTCCGTTTCCCGCTAGATGCTTTGTACGCCTATCATGCGAATATTATGTTGCGAAAGCAAAACAGCTGTCGAGTTAATCTATAAATGCGTACTGGAAGATCTGGTCGGGTGATTGAGTCCGCACGGTTCAGCAGNTCTGCCAACGGTATGCTCATTATTCTGTTTACTAGCCATCTGACTCCGAACGGTTACGGCTGACTCAGTCTGGCAGAACTGAATTTCATAGCCGAATGAAATCCAGCATTGAGTGAAGTCTGATGTTCTTATGCGTCCCTTTCCTCAAACACATCTACTGTCATGTGGCTGTTTCTGTGGAACATATTGGTTTTCACTTTCGGGCTCCCTGCAGGCTGGCGTTTCTGTTTACTGAGAATCAGAGCATTTTCACGTGCGTGACTCTTACTGTATTGTCTCTGGTTGAATGCTGCTTGTATCACTTGACCTCTTGGGTTAGCCTCGTGGATGTCATGTGATACACATATGACGCTAAATTAGTTTACCCGAACCGATTTCTCTAGTCTGTGATGCTGTAGTGCACAGTATGTTCCCACTCAGAGAATTTCATGGTCGATCACTGCGTGCCAGCCTTATAGGTAAGTTTTAACGACATATTTTGCATATAAGTACTTCGCAATTAGTTCAGCGATGCCCAACCACATAGCCTTGTAGCCTAGTCAGTGAAAAGGATCGATTGTTAATGCATGGTGGTGGAGAGTAGGACTAATAAAATGTAAAAAAACTTACGATTCTGGAGAAAAAGGGCTTGGTCCAGATAAGATAATACAAATTATATATTTGTAACGCACTATTCGTAAGGTCGTAAGCCCACGACCGGTTTCGTCCTTTTTGGGGCTCATCAGATAGGCGCAGTCTTCGGGTTTCCGTCAACCTTATGTTCTACTTGAAACCAAAATGCACGAAATTAGCGAATATACACTCATTTGCAAACTAATTTGGTCTTCTGAGAGGCTCACCTGGAACCCAGCTGAATCTCTAGTTTGTGATGTTTCCAGGACACCGAATGCAATGAATACGATTTGGTTTCCCTACCAAAATGAAACTAAATTTAAGGTTAGTTAGTTGGAGGATAATTTCGGAAAAAGGCCAGCACACAGATGGGCGCTTCACACCTTTTTCATCATAAGTTGGCGGTTTTTAGCGGCGTTTGCTCCGCGTTGTCGATCCTATCTGTGCACCCAAAATAGGCCACTTAAAATGATTTGGTAGCCACTACAAAATCTCTCGGCTCACACAGTACTGATTTAACAAGTGACAAAAGACATTACGTTTTGTTTCTCACGCGGTTGCATCCTTAGACCATCCCGTGTTGGAAATCCACGGTTACCTGCCAACGCCTATCATACTGGGTCATCATGCTTGGCTATCAAAGCTTTTGGTCACGGACTATGGAGATCTGCCACTGTGTGCTACAAATTTTAGGGAGAGATTTACGATCACACTGAGTTTTACGTGCCGGACCTCACCTATTGTTTGTTGTGTACTAGAGAATAAGAAACAAAACAAACGTACCCCTTGTGATATTCAGAAAACACATGTGTTTCTGGATGAGTGGGCAAAGTGGTATTAGTGTATGTAATTGCAACCAAGTTCGGTTCATGCAAGAAGCACCAGCAGTGCTGCTTAAGCCACACCATCCAGCATTAAAAACGGTTTTAAGAAAAGATTCTGGTTTCCAAACAAGCAAAAGGCCGTCGACTGATTGCTGTCCTCAAAGCAGCGGACGTGGAGAATGCCATTTGAAAAAAGAAGCTTCATTCTCATCCCGACACAAGAGACTGGGAGTGCAGTGATTTGATCCCACAGATTAAAACGTTATGCAAAAAGTGGTATGAATTTTGTGACAGTATTCTAACTAAACCAATGCCTCACTATCCAGTGTTATCGTTCACAAAGTTTATCAGGTCAAACGTTGCCTGTGACGGAGAAAGGAAAGAAAGAAAGCGTTCAGCTGTAGCACCCTTCCGGTGCCTAATTGCCATTCCACCAGAAGGAAACACAAGGGCTGGGATACTGCCAGGTTGTCCAGGCCTAGACAGGGGAAGTCGAGTGGCAGACGTCGGATTCCGGTCAGTAAATTCGCACTCTAACCACTTGGGCCATCTCGCCCCACCTGTGACGGAGGATACAACGGTTTCACTCATCAGCTTACCCCGTAAGCCTGAATGATCGATCAGATTGTCAAACCACCGTTTGTCCCAGTTGAATTCAACTCCTGTCACAATACTAGCATGTAATAATAACGACGATGTAGTGATGGGAGAAAATCCGTAACTTTAATTACAGACCTTCGAAATACGAGGCTAACATAGTAAAACTACTCCACACAAATTGGTACAGCTCAACAGGTAAAACAGAAAAACCCCACCATAAAAACTGGGTTTTAATATCCACATGCGTTTTCAGTCTGGGCAAAGTCAACGTAGGTTCAAATTTTAATTTAACACCGTGGTGGCCAGCATGGATCTCATAGAAACTGAGCTGAATCATTAGTAATTCAGCGCCTACAGGGATTCCACCTCTTTTCAGCGCACCAGAGTGGTTCCGGGTTTGTCAGAAAACAAGGCGATCAGTCAGAAAAATATGACAGGTATTGTAATCAGTAGTGAGGCTTTTTGGAGGCGTTTTCCTTCTAATCTTAAATGGCTGACGCGTTTGTCGCACTAACCACTCCAATTGGCAAAAACCATTCCTGTTTGCAAAATTTTACACAATAAAAAGCTTTACCGTCTCATAAAGTTCATGATATCTAACCTCTCCCAGTTATTCGTCTGATGTATCCTTAAGTAGAAAAATCACTTCTCATTTGAAATGAAAGTTTGGTCCAAAGTGGAAGAACAGTTTTACAACCTAATAGATTTTAAACGGCGTAGAATTCAGTCCAGAATTCTCGCTCAGCGTACGAAGCATTTGGAGGAAAATGGTTCAGTAAGATGAAAGCCAAGTTGAAGCTCTCAATATTCCCTATGCGGAATTATAGAAAATCTACACAAATTCATCAGCACTGAAATAGAAAGACAATGCCAAACAGGTGGCTTGGAAGGATGAATGATGAATGAGGATGAATGAAACTCTTTTATGAAAAGTCGCGTCCTAAGGAGCCAGTCAGTACGTGACCCCGTTATTGAAGGATTAGTGGCGTCATATCCTGTCTAAGTCAGAGTTAATCACACTGCTAAGCAGCCACTCGGTTAAGTCTCAGCCACCGGCCGGAAGGTTTCAGGTTTTCGAACTCTCTGAGTTTTGTGAGATGTCCACTGTTGATTGGTCCCAATAAGAACGAGGAAGCTATACTGTGCTCTCCGACTTTTAAGCATGAACTAACTTCATGTACAGGATGAAATCTCTATTAAATGCTGAATTAGTGATATTGATGAGGAGACGACTTACAAAGGCGATAAGCGAAGCTGTAACGTTTGTTTAGACTTTTCGCCAGACAAAGGTGTAGGCTACTGAAAACGGATCAGGGTGGCCTCAGCTATTCAGGAGCTATGCTGTTGAGTGATTTCAGTGTGCCCCAGAAAACAAACTAAAACTAACTTCAGAAAATGCTAAAATCATATGGAATGTTAGAAAACTTCCCGACCGTATTTATGTGTATCTGAATAGATCATGAATAAACTGGAGAGTTAAGGTCAGTAGAGGTATCATAAAACAAGCCCCACAATGGGCAGAAATGCTTTGGAGGCAATGGCGCTCAGGGTCGAAATTCCGGCATACCTATTTTACTTTTCATCCATCATTAGTAAGTTGTCCAACCGGCTAGACTGAAGACAGGGTTATCTTTCGCAACACTGATGTCAGCAAAGCGTCTGCACATCAAAATGTTGCACGTCAGGGAATCAAAGCAAATCCGAACAAAAATTGCCACTGCTCAGTGCCCACTTATTCAATCACTGGATAGTAAATGATGCCCAGAAACAGAATTACTCTACTACCCTGGACGTAAATCAACCTAGTTGGTCGGTAGACATCACAAATCAGGTTTTTTCGGTTAGGCAAAAAGCTTTCGAGTCAAGGCTGCAGAAGAAAGCTCTAATATTAACTAAAATTAGTTAGAATAGGTGCCAGAGATCTGTGGTCTATGACTTTGAGCTATATCTGTCAGTGAGAACCAGCTATGCTTCACTGACCTAGGAAACCGGTGTTTTTATTTCAGAGGAGGATAAATTTATGGTAAAGAAACTATGTAGGTGCTTGGGTAGCCAAGGCGGATAACCGGGTAATTAAGTGGTCGAATTGGTACTTAGGTAGGTATGTAGGCATGCAAATAAGCCAGAAAGTAGCCAGGCAAGAATAAAACGAAAGCTTGTGATTGAATGAGGTGGTCTGTAAGTAAATAACTGAGTGTTGATGTCAGCAAAGCATCTGCACATCAAAATTTTGCACGTCAGGGACTCAAAGCAAACCCGAACAAAAATTGCCACTGCCCAGTGCCCACTTATTCATGCACTGGATAGCAAATGATGCCCAGAAACAGAATTACTCTAATACCCTGGACGTAAATCAACCTAGTTGGTCGGTAGACATCACATATTAGTTTTTCTCGGTTAGGCAAAAAGTTTTTGAGTCAAGGATCCAGAAGAAAGCTCTAATATTAACTAAAATTAGTTAGAATAGGTGCCAGAGATCTGTGGTCTATGACTTTGAGCTATATCTGTCAGTGAGAACCAGCTATGCTTCACTGACCTAGGAAACCGGTGTCTTTATTTCAGAGGAGGATAAATGTATGGTAAAGAAATTATGTAGTTGCTTGGGTAGCCAAGGCGGATAGCCGGGTAATTAAGTGGTCAAATTGGTACTTAGGTAGGTATGTAGGTATGCAAATAAGCCAGCAAGTAGCCAGGCAAGAATAAAACGAAAACTTGTGATTGAATGAGGTGGTCTGTAAGTAAATAACTGAGTGAACGGGCATGTATGTAAGTAGGCAAGCTGGTAAGCAAATAGATGAAAAATTTAACGAATAAACAAGCATGTGCGTTATGCAATGGGTTGGCTGCTGAGTTTGGGAGTGAATGAGTAGTTGATTGTTCGGTTGGATAATTAATTAGTCAGTTACTGTGTGAGCAACTAAGTAAGCTAGGTGGTTAGTCGGTTTAGTCAATCAGTTAGGTATTTAGTAAGTTGGTTAGTTGGTTCATTTAGTTAGTTAGTTAGTTTTCTGGTTACTTGGTTATTTGTTTAGTTGACCAGTTGCTCAGTTAGTTAGTAGTTGGTCGGCTGGTTATTTAGTGCGTGAGTAAGTAGATAAATACATGAATGAGCTAGTATGCCATGTAAAAAATAATACAGCTGGTATAAATTATTAGGTAAACTATAACGATTGCATTCCGGATGTCAGTGTACTTGAATTGGCCTCACTGATTTAAATAAGAACATTCCACCAGTGTTATCATGGTTTTGTTGATTTGACTGAATCGAATCTAAGAGGACTTCCATACTAAAGCTATTCAGGTTAGAAGTGTGCAAAACGGTCCCTCTTACAAGACAAGAACTACCTCCAGTCAGAAGTTTGGCCGTAAACATCAACTAAAACAGCCAATTACTGCCTTCACTTTCCTGCCTACTTTCCTTATTTCAGTAGCGACTTCACTATTAGCATTATTGCTCTGGCATGGGCACCGCAATTATCCTGCCATTCTGCGACCAGCGGTGTACCGAGGCTACCGATTGAAAAAGAACTTCGCTGGAGTGTTCGATGCCGTTACTGCCGGTTCAAATAGTTTGCCGAATACGACATACTACGATTACACACAAATGAACACATCACTGGTTGACCAAACAGAACCTTCCAATTGGACGGACCATGCGAAACAACTTTTACGTCTAAACGGAGTTGCCCTGTCTAATGTTGTACTAACTCACATTGCCTCACGTGTGGTAGCCATCGTCCAAGTTACTCCCTACTTTCAAAGCGTGAAGCCTCGACACATTTGTGGTGGTACAGCTCTTTCTTCCGAGTGGATAATCACTGCTGCGCACTGTGTGGCCCATCTAAAAAAGTAAGCCTCACTGAAATTTACCAGTTTCCTCCACCCCCTCCCCTGCGCAGATCATTACGGCTTTTGAAAGTGGCCAGATTCATGCCGAACACTACCTCCGGGCTTAATCACGATTCTCATCTAGTTCGTGGATTACCTGAGCACCCAATCGAGAAGATTTTCGTCCATCCGAATTTTGATAGGAAGAACATTCTCTCGGATGACATTGCGTTGGTGAAGATCAACTCCAAGAAAATCGATGACATACTTCCATGGGGTGAGGAAGTGGGTGATGTAAGTGCACTCGAACAATTAGAGCCTGTAAGCTCTGAGGCGGTGCCCTGTCTGGTTGCTGGAGCTGGGCGCTTAAGACACAACGCCGTCCTCCCGCATGAGGTGGAGAACCAATGTAAGTTTGTGTAATCCCTCCCTAGTATGGTTAAGTGCAACTTATTCGTCTATTTTTCAACAGATTTGCATGTTGCCATAGTGACCAGGAAGTCGTGCATGGGTCTGCTCAACTTACTAAACCATAAAGTCCCCGAGAATGTGACCAGAAGGCGGCTGCAATCGGATACACTTATTTGTGCTGGTGGTCAGCTGGATGACGGAGACACATGTCAAGGAGATAGTGGTGGCCCTTTGATTTGCGCCGTACATGGGTCTTACGATCATGAAGCTGAACAGTTTGACGAGGCAAGTCATTGATTTTAGTTACAGTCAATCTACTGGTGCGCTGATGATTTTACCCGAGGTAGTCGATTACAATGTAAAGCCTTTCAATGAGTGACTTGAAATGACGCAAATTCAAAAAGTAACTTTCATTTATCACCGATCACCTCCTTACGTAAATGGACGCAAAGGTTCACCTGAATGAATAAGTACACTAAAATAACGTAAACATTCAGTAGAAATCCTTATTCAACCTGTTAAGATCATCCGTAATGATGATACACAGTGGTGGTCGGGAGAAGCTCCCATAAACGCAGAACCAGCTCTCTTATGCCAGGAATAAGCAGCTGTCTCCGAGATGAAGACAGCGTCAAATGAATATGACCAAAACTGGAAGCCTGACCATCGGCAATAGGTAACACACAACTCGGCATCCTCAAAGGTTAGTTTGGATAGTCCCCTTAAGAGTGAATTATCAGCTCACTAGTCATCTCGCTTTTTAAATGCTGACAATGGAGAAAACTGTTGTGAACAACAGCTTAGAATTTGCTGTCGGAACATGGTTTGCAAAACTTTAGGATCACTCTACGAAAAAAATTGATATATGTATAAATGGCTGGCAACACTGTCGGATTTCCCGGTCCAACGTAATCGAACCATAGGATATCTCACCGTAGTGGGAGAGCCGGAGATGGTTTACGCCTAGCAGAACATGGTTCTGAAAGTAGGCTTGAAGGTCCGGGTTCGAATCTCACTAGTGGTTTGCAAGATACCCACTAGTGGGGATTTTGAGCAAGGATGAAAAAGCAGCACGCCGCCTATAGGTTTTTCGGCATAAACCGACCTCATTTTTAGAATGAAATCCCCAGTGATAGTTGCATACTTAGCAATTGAGGAGAATTCCGAAGTTTCAGTTGTCAGATAAAAAGAACATTGGAGTTTCCTTTAACATCCCATCCGGCAGGTAAAGTCGGTCTTTGCGGGAAATCGCAAAGCAGATATATCGCTCAAAGAGTGAAATCATCGGCAGTGTGCATTCCACGAGTATCCGGAGAATCCATACTCGTGAAATTCCGGTTAGTAGCTGAACACGTACCATAGGTCAATCGGCTTTGTTGGCTTGCACAGTTTGGATAGGGCTTCATAGGAAAAGCAGTTTTGTAGATTTTTGACATTCATTGAAATAGACATACTGGCATGCCATGTGACTTTTCGGTGCACCTTGGCATGCCCCGTCAGCTACTTGAGCACGAAACGTTTGTAAGTCGATCGCCTAGTTCAGCGAACAGATCGGCATCCACCGATCCTCTGTATCTGTTGCTGAGGAAAATGTTGGTAGCTCGGGTGGCGTAGATGGTCGTTAGTTTGTTCGCTGAGCTGGGCAATTCGACTGCAAACGTTTCATCACCAACTGAGGTGACACCACCAAAGAGACCCAGGACAGAGGTCATTCCAGCATCAACTGGATGATGAGAGCATAGAAGACCAAGCTCATAGGTAACAGGGTCACCAATTAATCAGAACACTGAATAATAGGGGACCAATCACCCTGATCGAACAACTAATCGTGGTTGAAGGTCAAACTTGGCTAGTGGCAAACACACTAACACACACACACACACACCAACACTTAAGGGCTAACCATTGACCCATCGCTGCACTCGACTCCTCACCCTAACAACATACTGATGATGTCGCCTCAATTGGTGGTGGAACGTTAGAAATCAAATTATCCAGCTCAGAGAACAAACGAACTGGATATCTGTGATGATGTACATCTTCAAATTTGCAGCCGCAGTTCATGTTCACAAACCTCATGCAGTAAAACAAAGTAGACCATGTTGACAATGAGAGTCTGACTGACGTGAACAGCCGAATTCTTGTTCTTTGCTCTGGTGCTTGTTTCACGTTAATTAGTGAGAACGGCTTTCTTCTCAAACCTCTTCTACCCATCAGTCTCCCATGAGTAACTACGCCCTGTTTTCTCTGGTCTTTCAGTGGTACTTGGCAGGAATCGCTTCCTCTGGAATCGGGTGCGGTAAATATGGAATCCCTTCTATCTACACACGAATTCAAGCATATACACAATGGATAAACAGCAACTACAAACCGGCAATCATATCGAGTGCGTTCAATTCTGTCAACACTACGCGGTGACCTAATGGTTTCGGACGACAACACTCCACTGTGCCAACGGAAAAAAGGCATGCTCGGGGAATCTAACTGTATTTGAAAACATGCATCAATAAAAGTAGTTGTTTTGAAGTTGAACTCTATAAACCTTGTGAATTTCGGAATAATAGATGGTAAACAGGCTCCTCACGTCTGAGCATAAAATGGATTGAATTAGTGAAGTTGGACGCCTCCCTATTCGCCATGCCAATACGTACACAAGACGAATAACAGCTGTGAGACGTAAAACATCCAGAATACCTGGCGGTCTCGAAGAAGGAACACCTTTCAGGTTCAGAGAACCCCAGCATTGAACTGGTGGGCAGAATCCCAAATTTCTCAGGGGGAACCATAAAATGTTCCCACTCCTGACTCTACAATTCCCCCAAAAGGACGACCTTTTCTTCAGAAATCTGGAAATGTGAACACGACTTGGCATGAAACTGATTTCTGTTTAGCTCTTGTGGACCACATCGGTCAACTGTAGTGCCAGTTTTTGATCGGCTCAATGTGTTTGACACCTGGACGTTCCCTATGAGGGGATGATCTCATTGCGTGTGTGTAATAAAACAAATCATGAGATCCTCATTAGATGGTGAACTTGACAGCTTTTAGTTTGGTTTCGCTAATCGGTGCTACCAAAACAGTCAAGTTAACTTCACGAGGAGGGCTTCGTTATGTGGATGAATGGTAATCCAGCTAAATCGCTTAGGTCCTAATCATGCATGTCGTGTGTCCCAGCTTGCTCACTTGTGAATCCTGCAGATAAAAGCATAGTGCATTGTTTTGGCACCGAAGCTCAAACAAGTCTAACCAAGTTTATTCCAGGTAAGTCTTCCCGAATCATGCCGCATTATAAACGAATGGCGCCACTTTAGAACCCAATTTGCAAATAGGCTCGTAAGATCAAATACAAATGGGCTGTTATAAAAGCGCTACTGTAGAAGAGCATTAAGACGTCAACAGCCAAGGCTAGGTTCACTCGATTTCAATCACAGGTCCCGTTTCGTCGTCATGTGTAACAGCGTGGTAGAGGAGTTAATCTTCTACTTTTGGGGTTGTGTCCAACCACAGGGATGTGACCACTAGCTGACTAAAAATAGGCTAAAACTAGTTTATCAGGGGATCTAATCTGCCACAGATACTGTTCTTTACGTGGTGATAACGATCAAGGAAATAAAAAAGGCCACACCGTATATGACAGGTAATAAACGCTTGTTTTGAAGACCACTGGGAAATCCTCAGAGTGCTAGCTTTAGCTAACTGGACTCCGGTGGTAAATCTGATACTCACAGTCCCGGAGCTACCAGACCTTCATTGTCCAGTGTCGAAATATTTTCGAACAGGATTAGTTGGGCAGAGTAGTACAATGGTCGTTAGTTTGTTCGCTGAGCTGGGCAATTTGATTGGAATACAACTGCAATACAATATATCGTGTATAAAACGAAACAGTAGATGTACGTATGTGTACGTTAGACGTACAAAACTGAATGTCTGTTAGGTCGTCTTATGAAACTGAGGGTTTGACCGATCTCTATAAATGGAAACCCTGTCTTATCCATGAGGGACCACCGGGATCGTGTTCAACTGACAGTCCTCATCGGTTTAAATCTCTATTACTTGATCAGTATTACGGAAACAAAATAGAACTACTACAACTTGTGTGCACAACAGCTTGTAGAATTATGTGAAGGAGGCCTCGATTATAGATAGAAGTTCCGGATCT
>NW_008751816.1:276713-303829 GCF_000715545.1 Opisthorchis viverrini
ATATATATACTATATGCGGTATGTGTTCTAGGGCCAAACCGAAAGAAGTGTCAACAACTGGCTATATTTGCCTTCCATCAGTACTGTGTTCGAGACACCTATTCTTGAAGCTGGTTAATGGATCCGGGTCCCAGGAAAGAATAAGCTCTTATATAACTGCACCCAGGACAAAGGGATACCGGGCGTATGTTTTCAGTGCGGTCTCATTGAGCCATACAGCTGCGAAACATGATGGAAGGCTTTGTCTCGGAACTTTATTGGTCCATGGGACCAGCTACACTGCATTCGTTGGTATGGGAGTTGAAGGGTGAAAGCTTGAAATGAATCCGAGCCTAGTTTTGGTGAGATCGTCTGGTAACTGAGTTTAGTGGTTTAGGCCATTGAAATCCAAATGCCTGGACATCTACCAATCAGACTGCTCTCTGGCAGTTGCCAAACAGTTTACTGTTGAGAACAAGAGGTTGGCTAATAAGCTGACTGGCAAAATACTTTCCTGTTGATAAGAGACCCAACCGGATCTCTTGTTTATAATGTCCTTCAACTGAAATTGCTTCTCAGAAACCGTTTCCGGTTTCACTCGATCCAAGAGAATCCCACGAATTTCTATGATATAACATGTTACTCATGAGGTTGAAGAATACCACAAACCAGGTATTCGGATGAGTCACCCTTTAACGAAAAAATGCAACTTCCACGTATAAATTGCTTAAAATTTAATCTTAAAAGAGACAAGTTTGAAGGTGACTGGAGGACTATGCCTACCTAGAGTTTCAAGGTGGGCGAAACCGGTAGTGGGCCATCGAGACGTCATTAGAATTCTTACAAGTAGTCTGTTGTGCAGTCTCCGTGACGCTGGAACAATATCACTTTTTTCAGATTGCGCAACCCTCAGATGATCGTACTTACTAGTTTATCAACGCGACAGGCATATTAGTACTACTGGCATTCTGTTGCACCATACATCAGAACATTTACTGGATTGTCGTTTGAGGAGTCGGGCAAACCAATCACATCGCTCAAGCGTGAGCACATTCAACTTTCCAGATGTAATAATCCAGTCGTGCTCAGCATGTGTTTTATGGAACAGTCGTGAAATACTGGCGTCACATGTCATGTGTCCGGAGTCCAAACCTGCGCAAGGGCAAAAATATGCATTGCTGATTATGTCCAATAGGGGCGAATCTCGAGTTCATTGCTTCTTCCTTTTGGTGTTGACGCACTAAAATAACTGTTTCATGGCTGAAGGAGGGCAGTTCAAACGAGAGTGATGTGAACTTGAATTCGACGCATCCCACAGTCACCTACAATATGCCTATGCATTGTTGCCTTCACTTATTGGCTTTTGAACAATGGTGTTTAGGCATACCCTTTCCGATGTTATTTGTGCCGTCAACCGATAATTTTTTTTCATTTCTCGGCTCATCGCATTTGGGTCGAGTATTTGCAGACAGACACGAAGAAATTCAGCCATGTGAGCACGGTTTCTATCCGATAAGTTTTCCCATTTTGCACTGATGATTTGTTTCATTTACCAAAGATCAAAGGAGGAAGTTTACTCGGTTTTTAGTCTAAGCTAACAGTTCCATTTTCGCAAAGCGATAAATCCTACACCACGAAATAAAATATCGTTCTCATCACCAGCACGATTGTTCGGGCCTGGGTTATCATTCGAACGGCAAGGGTGGTTAAGGGATTAATGACAGTTATTAACCTGGGGTTTGAACCCTTCGTAATCACATTGTTGGATTCTGTAAGCCACCTTGTCTTGAGAGGTATGTACCCTACATTGATCAACCAGTCCTGTGACTAATGAACAACCTCCTGACTTGGAGGGTCAGACTCCACCTCGAAGTCCTCAATCCTATCCATCGTTTGCGACCATGAACTGAGTTTAAGAGTAATCTTCATGTGCAGTAGCACTTTGTAGTATTCCGATGTTTGGATTCGCGCGTGCGTGTCAGTCTTGTTGGTTCGTTCCATGAACTATGGCGACTTGGCCAGAACACCATTTTGCTGCATGTCTGCCATGCAGCTCGAAAGACGGGCGAGGACTGAGCCAATGCCAGGTTGCCCGTGCATAGGTGAGAGCAGTCGAAAAGCCGGGGTTGGGTTCGAACCAGTGGCCTTCCAAACAGTAGCACCCAGCCTTATTTGCTTAGCCACTTGAAGCTCATCCATACACTTCTCTGGTTATTGTATTCGGATAGCTGTATTCACTCATATAACAAGATCTTCTCGGTGGTTGTTGCATTAGGACACCGCGTCCCCCTTCTGTCTGTCCACACAAGGTGGATTAAAACATACAGTGCTGGGTAACTGGTGGTTGATCAGATTGTAGTTTATTTTTTCGCCGATCTTGGCAATTGGTTTGCAAACGTTTCGCCTTCAGCCGAGAAGACATCATCAGCGCTCTATCCGTGTTTAGCCGCGTTTATATAGTTTCTGAGGAGTATCTGATATTCTGTCATGCTACTGGCTAATTGACATATACCCTTCTCGTACCATTATTGCCCCGATCATGATTAGCACTGCGTTGTGGTCTATATGCCTGATCATCCAATGGTCGGTTGGATGGATTTCCGTTTTCGACTGAACCATTTCCGGTTTGTGTTGCGTCATGGTCTTCCTTTCTTGGATTTAGTTGGTTGTGATGGCGATTTCTATTCTTGATCATTTCTGTACTTCAGCCTGACTATTTGTTTCGTCTGGTTTGTCCGCCTCTGTGTACTGTAGTTCCGTAATTTTTTAGCTTGCAGTGGTCGATAGCCTGGGTCGAATTCGATGTGTTTGTTGGTATCTTTTTCAGTGGAGTGCCATGCTTCATGCTGAGAAACACTGGGAACTCCACTTTTATACGTAATTTGAGTTCATACAACATGCAGCCCTACTCAGGGAAACGCGAGAATGCATTAACTACGCTTGACGAAAATTTGTTTTGCGCTCCCGTTACTTAATAATATAAACATTCTTCGGCTGTATTCGGTAGCCTTTTTGTAGAACATGTCAGGAAAGTGGGGATGATTTGGTCTTTGTTCTTTTACTGTTGCTATGTAGACGTACGATTTTCAGTTTGCTGGAGTCTTCGAACAAAATGACAGTCTGTTCTCAAGTTCCACCCGTGTTGTCGTGCTGAAATTTAAAGGAGGTAAAAAAGCAGTTTGCTTTTTTATCGCTAAACCGGCTTGAACGTAAAACTGTGCTCTCACGTAGCTTGTGAGTCCGACGAAACAGCACAGGTAATTGTGCAAATATGGTTATCCTCCTATTACTAAGTCGAACTCTGTTCAGGTTCCCCTACCTTGTGCCCTCATGTAGCTTGTGAGGCCGACGAAACAGCACAGGTAATTGTGCAAGTATGGTTATTCTCCTATTAGTAAGTCGAACTCTGTTCAGGTTCCCCTACCTGAAAATGCCTGCTAATTGTACGGTCAGAGGAAGCTATACACATTTTTGTGAGTGATGTAGGTGGACAAACAGGGGGAATCTTAACCCTTAAGACGTGAGGGATGAATAAATATGGCATGATATCGCCTTATGGGAACAAAGAACACAAAACGCATAGCAAGAAGTCGAAGTGAAACAATATATCTTTAAAATTCATGAGCCCGTGCTTCTCAGGGTGATCCGGCCTACCTAATCGGCCACAAGGAGACTGAGTTACTTGCTTGTCAGCTTCAGTATGAAGTTCTTCAGCGATGAAGATGCAGACACTTCTGAACGGAACCCACTATTATGATCGTTACCAGGTTTCCCAATGAGAGTCCTGTTTTCAAAATTGTCCCCACTTTCTGGGATAATTCACAGCGTAGATAAATACGGTCATGCCCGAGCTATCGCAACAGTTCTTTGCACACCATCATTCAGTTCAGTATTTCAGAAAGGACGATGAATCACTATCGTTTCACGTGACCGTTCTGCAGACGTAAGACACTGTGGAATTGTCACAAGTAAAAATGAACACTAAAAGTCTAGGGAAAAGGTATACTGTACCGGAGTGGATATTCCCGCATCTCCTCCAACCCCAAACTCTTCCGTCGAAGAGGAATTCTGGTTTGTTTTGACCCAATATTCAGCTTTCGCACCAAGCTTTCACAGAGTTCGTGTTCGTTTTCAAGATAAGTTAAGTCGGTCTCACCCACTATGGGAATATAGTCAGTCCAGTCAAGGTGCAGTCCGGATTGTCCGTTAGTTGACCAAACAGTTACTCGACGAAGCCGACCCGGAATTCACACTTTTTTTCAGGTACTTTGAGGTCATACCGTTCAATCCAATTTTGGTGTATCGATAAGGTGAGGAGAGAGCGGTACACAATGGTGGAATGTTAGATTTGGCTTGCAGTTATCTACTTGTGTGTCTTACACGATGAAGGAACTTTACGCCACACCTAACCCTAGAAATCCCAAAACAAACCCGGCTTCAGTTTGCACAGATCAACTAACGTTAACCATTTCCATCATGACCTATTACAGTGCAGCTCCGCCATGGTGACCACAATAGAGGAGAGCGAAGTCGGTTGCACTTATTAAGCAGCTGGTAGTCCCACTCACCCTCAAATTAGTGTAAGCGATTATCGTGTGGCGTTTCGCAAACTTTTTCAGCAATATCAGTCACCTGGCTTGCTAACAGCGTGCACATCTGCTTACGATAAGACCACAATTTTCTAGGGGCTAACGAGCTTGGTAACATTCAAAAGCTACTAACCTAGTTATTTTACTTTACTACAATCGAAAAAAACCGACTTTCTTATTGTGCAACGATAAAGTCTGTTTTCTACGACAGTCGGTTGTGGTTTTTGGTCCCCGGAGCTGTGACTGACCACTTTGAGCCATCTGTACTAAGCGATTTTCAAAACAGTTGTTCACTATAGCGAAATACACCCATTCGGATGTCAATTCGGCTCACCTGTAACGCAGCTCAATCTCTCTTTCTGGTGTTCTCAGGCTACTGAATGTGCTGCAGCAGGCTGCCTTATCATCATCCTCATCATCATCATCATCATCATCATCATCATCATCATCATCATCATCATCATCATCATCATCAATCGTCAGCTGTAATAACGGTGTACTTGTCGTACAGTGGTTTTAGCTGCCATAGTTTCGTTCACCGACGATTCGGGGAGTTGGGTAAGTAGTTGCGCATTGGAGGCGGAAGCTGATAAATTAGAGCGTAAATACAGCACTGTAGATGGACCGTTAAGTTGGACAGTATTCGATATATCGTGATGCATATACGGACGTAAGACGCTACTCATAAGGTTGCTGAAAACTGTTCGACAGCCCACGAATGGTTTCACCCTTCTTGAAGCTCATCAGGTAGATGCACTCCCCGAGTTTCTGTTAAAATTATGTTCTACTTGTACCCAAATTGCACGATATTAACAGTTCACTGTGGCCATTGTAAACACGCTGAATTAATACGCGTTTATTTCCACGGTGTCTGTTTACCTCCTCTTAATTTAATATACTCTGCACATATGGTGGTGTACACGTTATTCCTTGGGATTTGTTGATATGGTCTGGTGAGAAATGATGGTACAAAAAAAGCGAAACCTTTATCAGCCAATCGGTACCTTAAGCCTATCTAGCACGAATCGTAACCATGATAGACATCCTAGTTACATTTGACCCGGCGATCATGGTTGAGATCGACTGACCCGTCGGTCAGGACTTCCCAGTCAGGTAGCGTGACACATGCTCGAAACCCACTAGGTAACTTTTTGGTTGCAGTTTTGGTGTTTTGCGGGATAGGTATTTTGTTCATAGTCACATCACTCTCGTTTTAACGGCTGTGTTCCTGTTCTGACGAAATTATTCCGGTGCGTCCACATCAAAGGGAAGCACTGGACTCGAGTTTCGCTCTTATTGGAGCTCATCAGAAGTGCATATCCAGTGCAGTGGGCGTGATTTGAACCACGGAGATGACATGCGAGGCGAGCGTGTAAGCAACGCACGTTAGACGCATCTGAAATTTCACGTATGGACAGGAGAACGTGTTCACACTTGAGCGATGTGACTGGTGTGCCCGACTCATCGAAGGACGAAGCAGAACCCCAAAACTGCAAACAGAAAGTGGTCCAGTGGTTTTCAAGCGTGTGTCACGCTACCTGACTAGGAAGTCCTGACTGGCGGGTCAATCGATCGTCGCAACCAGGACAGTTACTGGGTCGTCGATCATGGTTGCGCATCTCACCCAATAGAGTAAACCGCTTAGGTCTAAAGGCACCCCGGCCTGATGTCTCGGAAAATCGGCGTATGTTAGTGAATTTCCGACCAGAAGTGACACAGCTTCCTGACCTGTACTTTTGTGGGTACGTATAATTCATGTGTTCATTCATCGGGTAAGCTTACATGCATGTCACAAAATACTCTGGCAGACAGGATGTTTTACATTTGTGCGAATATTTTCGATTCGGTGCAGGAACCGCCTGCCACGATGATATTAAGTGTTGAGCAGTATAGAGTCGAAAATGCATGTGAGAGTACTAAGTACTGGCGCCCAAGGAATCGACGTGTGTTTACTCAGTGCTAATCTATTCCAACGGCTGAATTATAACCAGGGAACGTCGACGCCAATGCACACGTGTTTCTACAGTGTTGGGCTCATGACCTAAGTAAAACAACCGCTGAAATGTCTGGAATGAGAACGTCTAAAAATGCGATTTACAACAAATTAGCCAGATCAAGCTGGCACAAGCGAATGCTTTGCATCAATATTAGAGGTACTGCCATAAAAGTGAGCAACAGAGTCCATAAATTCTTACCCGCGCGACGCGCAATTTTCGATCTTTCCAAGCTGCTCTAATAACCGTCCAATCAAAACGTACCTGATGCTTGTTCTACCGCTCATCCATTCTGACGATCTATTGTGCACACTTCCGTAGCGTAATAAAACTTGGACAGTGTATGCCATGCAATTTTCCATAGAAATTTTCGCTCAAAATCATGATGCCGAAGGCAAAATAGGAACCCAGTATAGATCAATCTGCAAGCCCGGAAGTTTAGCAGGAAAATATTTTACCGGAAATTCCAAAAATGACGGACGAATGTTTTTCTCGATCGACCTCTCACTTATCTCTTTCTCTATCTATCTATCTATCTATCTATCTAACTATCTATCTATCTAACCATCTATCTATCTATCTATCTATCTAACTATCTATCTATCTAACCATCTATCTATCTATCTATCTATCTAACTATCTATCTATCTAACCATCTATCTATCTATCTATCTATCTAACTATCTATCTATCTAACCATCTATCTATCTATCTATCTATCTAACTATCTATCTATCTAACCATCTATCTATCTATCTATCTATCTAACTATCTATCTATCTAACCATCTACTAGGGATTCACGCCGCACCCTTCAACAGGAAATTAATTCGGTTCACTTTCAAAGCAGTCACATACATTTGCGAATTTGTGTCTTGGCTCGCCAAGTCAGGTTAGAGAATCTCTTATTACCCAAATTTACCACTTGCATGCGGTGGGCAAAACGTCCGTGACTCCATTAATCTACGACCCAGCAGTTGGATTTTGAGTTTACAGACGACTTATGTAGTGATCTGGTATTCACAGTACTGAGACCGCCTAATGCAGTGATAAGAAACCGGAAGATATCACTCCTGATCTAATTATTTGTGCAGATTTTCACCAAAATTTTTCTAAATGTGGATCACTAGTTACGGAACTGATGTAGTGGTCCTAGTTGAATATAACCAGACTCAGCACTTTGGGATCCGGGCTGGGTACGTTTACCGCACCTAGCCCTAGATAATTTTCAGCAGAACTCTACGTCAATACTACAGAATAACAGAAAAGGCTAGAAAACTGAAGACAGAATTTCGCCTTAAGATGCATGTCTATTCAGCCGACGACTGACTTTCTAGGCGCGGTTATCTTAGTAGTAAAGTGGCTTCTAGGTGAGTGTTGAGGTTTTGCGTTGTTACGGGACTCTGCCGAAATCACTTGCATCTTTGTAGGTGGTGTGAACTTCACGAGTTCTCGAGGGCCATACTTGATGTCCACTGTTTCAGGGGATACACATACATGCTGAGTTTTCTAGAGGAGTACAACTCACTACAAGACGAGAAAGGTCACTAAACTAGTATTCACACATAGACACTTCCTCGTATGTGGCCCAAGCCGTTTATCATATTAGTCGAGAGCTCAAGACAGCAAGCTAGAGATTCTATCCTTTTTGGGAGCTAATTAGATGAGCGTAGTTCCCTGCAAATTATGTGATAGCTATATTGGAATGTGTCTCAGATGCGATGTTTCTCACCTATGTGTACCACAGGATGGTGTTCCAACATCCCGGCTATTGTATATCTTGTTTTCGCTTGATTCAGCTACCGCTGTTCTCTTCTGGACATGTTCTGTCCAGTAGGGATCCCTGACATCGAATCGAGAATATGTTCTCGACGTGGACCAAAAGCTTCTGTTTGTCTGGGTCAGGGTATCCGTTGTAAGCCCAACAGATATCCTCAAGGCCACACACACCAAACAGTTGTCTTGTTTGATCGCATGGGGTAATCTGTATAATGCACGTGAGTCACGAAACGAAAAAAACTAGGGACAATGCTAGCCACTATTCATTTGTATTTCATTCATACTTAGTTGGCATATTGTGTTTCAGGACGTCCATCGGGCCACAATCTTCCCACACTTGTGGGGCCACACGGTTGAATGAAAATGCCCTTCAATGCTCTACGGTAAGTTTACTTGCCACTTCATACCCACAGAGGTCCAGTATATTGGTTTGCAGCTGATATAAACGGGAAATCCTTGGCCCTGTATCCCAAGCTCAATACAGTAGCTGTATCACTTAGAGAAGAATTGAATTTAGCTTGTACAACATAAGTTTCGCCTCCTAGTTCCGTTGTGCACACTTTCTGCTGGCTCGTTTCAAGCAGAAACCGGAGGAGCTCACTACTAATTGGAGGAAGTGATGGCTGTATCATATGGAAAATTTTTGGATTTAGGAACACTCTAAATTTCCGGAACTGTAAGCAAAGTGGTCTGCAAAATTATATCGTTTCCGTCTTGGAGAGCTAACATGGTCATTGTAGGATGGAATAGTGGAGAGGTGTGATTTAATTGTGATCTTCATGAAGCCGAAGTACGTGACCGTTTCTAATTATCGATGGTGAACTTTAATGTGCTTCAAGGAAAGCTGCAGTGGTGAAGTTTTTTAACGCGAAGGTTTCCTCGTACAGTAATTTATTGACGCATCCATGTGCAAAACGAACTTGTCATCTTTTGCTGAGGCTCAAGTGAATTTTGTCACTTCGATATGCCACGGAATGCTATGCAGATATTATGACCAGAAACAGGTTGATAACGTCCCCTTAGACGGCTCATTAAGTGACACACAGGATCTGACAAAAGGGGGATAAATGTTACGAGATGCAGCCATTCTGATCCGCTCAAGATAAACTCACAAAACGCAGAAGTAACCTTGATGGATTCTCTCAGCATTCAGTTACCGTGATATTTTTTTCCACTCACAGCACACACACAGGTCAGCTAAACTTAATCGGCGCCAACCGGTCCCTAAACAAACCGTGAGTTCATGTTTTTATAATGTGTAACTAATTGTCACATTCACCCCTATGTGAGATCTCTACCGCCTAGCGAATAGTGAGGTATGACCTCTGTGTGGCTTGTAACGATGTTAGGACCAACAGAAAGCCTCAGACCACACAGCTGTTGTATGAAATGCTTGCTTATCTTGAACTCCTAATTCTAGACGTGACTGAGCAACTTGAAATGACATTTCACATCTACCGTTACCTCGTGTAGCCTCAAACCTGCTTGAGCTTGGTCACATGGTTGATCAGTCCGTGATAGTCCTTCAGGACCATTCAGTCTCAATGGTTTCATTTTACTTGGCCCGGATTTCTTGTGAGTTTGACGAGGCGTGACGGTACAGATACACAATCACATTATTTATCTCATGTCATAAGTGCAAACTATTTTCTCCATAGGTTAGATGGCTACTGGACAGTTCACTGTTCTGCTCAAACAGATGAGGATACAAGTTCCCGTGGTTTACCGGCCTGCTGAATACATCTGAACTTGAAATCGAATGTGGAATTACCCAACATTTGGCAAAGGGATTTCATTAATGTGGTTTCTCTATGTTCCGAATTTGAGCCAAAAGAAAGTGGGAATTAAAAAACGAAAGATCGCTAGATAGTCCCTCTAACGGAAGGAGGTATCAACTTCTCTCAAGAGTTCTCAAGCTGGTCTAACAAGATGGGACTAATCAGGATGTAATTTAAATGTTTTCCAGGTAAACCGGGGTTGACCAGGGCCATTTACCAGCTAACTTAAAGACAGCTTGCGTGTAGGGCCCAAACACATTTAAATATCATTTGGATGTTATTGAATTTTGAGCACCTTAACGTTTCACACGAACCAACTTTAGTTTCTGTGCTCATATGTGTGATTCCGTATGGCGGATGGGGGAGGAGACCACAAAACTCATGCTGAGAGTCTGAAGCTCGAACCCAGATCATACCGGAGTTAATTGGATAATATGACATAATACTGCACAGTTCAATGACCTATTCGAAAGTAGAATGTAGTTCAACTTTGGTGAACCTTTTCGGCACCAGGGAATCCAATGTATTGGATGATGAAGGACATGTGATCAAAGCGAGTAGACAAGGCTAAAAAGTTCCTCATTTGTCACCAGTCCCATTTTTGCACCGGCTTTTAACAGACACGCTGAACAAACTGCAAGGCAGCCATGTCAGCAACACCGGAAAATGTGTACAGGACGTTGGAACTTTACGTGAACACTTACTTTAAATTTGATGGACAAATAGGTTAAGGGAGTTAGAAGTTTTTCACAACTGCCAGTTTAATGTGAGTAACTCGCCTGTCTTCCCTGCAATTCCATGACGGCTGTGAACTAATGAAGGCGCGTCACGTTCGAGGTGTCACGTCCCATAAACGTCAGCTGGCCAAATTCCGAAGTCCTTATCAGATCAAGACTGGATTCTCGAACATCCCCCAAAGGTTGGTTGGTGCATGCTGCTCCTCAATGTCATCTATACATGCACGTACATACCCGGTTGTTATTTCGCCTCACCGATCGAAAGTATCGGATCAGGGCTATTTGCCTTGCTCTTTTGATCTTGAAGATTCAGATCAAAGTCGGCCATTGTAGTTCAGTTCAACTCTGTGCACGTATCATTCGCAGGGCTATTGGGTCAAAGCTGCTGATCGTCCTTGTATTTCGCGGCAAAATGTCATAGTAAAGCATATCAACAGAGGAAGGTAATGCTCATCAGGACTTGTTGATAAGGCAGTCATGCCGAAACCGAAGCACAGAACTAAATTTGACCCGACTGGAACTTTGGATCCAATGCATGGTCAATAGATTCATCATGATATGACGGAATCCAGTAGGAAATACGCATAAAATCATCAACAACACACTCAAGGATATCAAAAGTCAGCTACATCAAATAAACTGGTAAACGGATTCTTGGGTTTACTGAATCATGAGAGTAGTCCCAAAGTACAGCGAATTTGTATATCCAAGGAGAAGGTGCCAAAAAAATACAAGGGCCGCATAGGTCAGTTGCATTAGAAAGTGGCGAATAGTAAAGGGAGCTCACCGAAAACAGCTTGAAGAAAACAACACCTCAGTAATGATAAAAACAGCTCACTTACCCCAGCAGTAGATCTGAGCTGTCAGTAGGATTATTTTAAGCGAGGGGATTTTCGGTAAATTTCCGCGTATATTGTTGATAAGATCGTTTCCAAAACCAAAAACGAAAGTCTAACAAAGTAACCGAAAAATGTCATCTACCTCATGGTTGGAGCTGAACCCGACAACGGGCAAACTCCCAAGTGGGTTAACGACCGCAAATAGCCAACTCACTGGACCAACACATATTACGCGACTGTTTTATATGCGCAGCGAAGCATCATCACCCGTTCACTGCACACACTTTCTTGATGCACAGGTGGCCTGGGACGGAATCATGAACGGATGTTCCTGTGTGTTTCCTGGGTTTCTTCAATCTTGCAATCATCTAGTGAGGTTCTGGATTCCCGACCTTACTCCAATCCAAACGGAGCCATCGGTGTTTTGAGACACCTTGAAGTATTGTAGTTAAAAAGCACTTCTTGCAAACTTTCCTTTCGCATTTTTCGTTGACTTAGAAGCCATTATTTCATAGTGTGACTAACTTTCTTCTGTTATTTATTGTTAGGTGGGGAAGTGCCGACTCGAAGGTTGCCCTAGTTGCTAAGCCCCTCTTGGAACTTAATCTAAAACAGGAACATGATCGATTAACAGAATGTCACTACAAAACTAAGTCACTACAATGACCGTACATATTCGTTCTAATCAACCCGTTCAGTTGGCCAAAATGATCCTCTTCTTGGCAAGCCGGACACTCTTTCTTGATCTTGCTGCGCACAGTAAAGTGCTGACTGCACCAAGCCTTTCCCAGTAATCGTCGAGCTGTACGGGACCCAGTCAGGGTTAAATCCATGCTCAAAGTCAGTATCTCCTCATTGATATGCAACCTGTTCCGTATTCTCAGTGGCTTGCTGACCCGAGGCAGGTTTTTTTCCCAACTAAAAATCCCATACATCTCCAAAATTTTGTTGTTGTTTCTCAGGAGTCTGTTTGTCTGCCGCTGTTAGTTACCCCACAAATACTAACTACCTTCATCGGTATTCTCCTGTTAAGTCCTCTGTTTTCTACTCGTTTCAGCATGTCTTGCCTGCATCTCGTGGAAATTTGAAGTCGTTGGGTAAACCATCTAAACCCTTCCTGTAGATTTTTTGTGATCACTGCCCACGTTCTTCTTCCGTGAGGACCAGTCTCGGTTACGTGAATTAGTTTTTACCATTTGTCTGGAGTTCACCCAATCTTGCAGTTGATCGTTTCTTCTTTGTACACGTCAGCAGGCGACTATCTTATCGGGCGACATTGGATAATTATGATGGCCTGTATTCCCAACTCCGTCACGATAACTGTCAATCCGAAATTGGCACCAGGTTGGGGTATCATGATACATTTAAGAGAATCGGCAGTTTCCGTCATGTTTCTGCATGCTACATCCAGTCTTACGTCTCACAGTTAGAGAATGTGGTACACGCTCACTAGATTCGACACAGAGAGGTCGATAAATCCACTATTTCGTTTTTCTAAAGCAGGAGCATTTTGGCAGATGGGGTTATAAAGAAGGGAGCAGAATTTGTGGTTGCATGATATTTCACCACGGATTCAACCGACCATCATACGCAACACAACGAGAAAGAGCCCACCAGACCAATCGAATAGCCAAGAGATAACCCAAC
Organism: Opisthorchis viverrini; assembly: GCF_000715545.1. Lineage (NCBI taxonomy): Eukaryota > Metazoa > Platyhelminthes > Trematoda > Opisthorchiida > Opisthorchiidae > Opisthorchis > Opisthorchis viverrini. Next base: position 290,055 of record NW_008751816.1, read on the forward strand.
ATCTGCACCGCAGGACCAATCCGGTGAAGATCACAGAGTAAGAATGGGAGCTAAAAACATATTAGGTAACTTTCTGAACCGCAGGACCAAGCCGGTGAAGATCACAGAGTAAGAATGGGAGAAGCCAAGCCCAAACGTTTTCTGATTGCGGGCAATCAGAAGACGGACTAACCGGTATGGCTGCAAGCCCAGTCATAAAAGTACGTTCACAAAAACAAACACAACTCCAAGGATCGTACATCCACCGACGCACCTGTTCGTCAGAGGACAACCCGCTGACGATATCAACTCGATTGGTCGTGAAACATTTCCAATATGGTTGACAGTCTTAGCGTGTACTATATGATTACTCTATCAGTTTTTTTTCCCAAGGGTGAGACAATAAGTCCTGGGTAAAATAATAAGAATCATTAGCATCTGAGAAGACGTCTTCCCCGTGGAGGAATGAGGTTACTAGAGCATGCTGAATTGTCCTTCAAACAAGCTAGCACCAAGGCTGTAACCTTTAATGCAGCGATTCCATTTCAGATCTTCCTGCCTATGCTCACCGCTGGTAACGCATTCTTCTGTAAACCATGCTGGCTGTTTCCTTCGCTGCTCAGCTATTGACTTCCACTTTTCGTTCCACCCATGACCAAGTGCAAACCATTTGTACCTGGTCATCACAATAACGTGTTCACCTACAAAACGGATTCGTAGTTATCGAATTCTGTAGCAAATGGGTAGTACGAAGAGCTTTTGAAAGTTTTAGTGGAGATTTCCCCCTGTTAGTGAATTTAAACTGTGATGAAGAGCCCATAAGCACTGTACAGCTGTTTCATCTTTACTGGAAAACACGAGCGGTGCGGATCACCAAGGGGCTTTGCACCTGTCGCCTCCAAGCTAGTAGTTGAACGCTCACCCGTCCGGCCACGAGTGGCTGATCAAATCTGTGATTAGCTCTCATTTAGACAAGATATAGCGCCATTCACATATAGACTTCACTTCACGTAGTCATTTGTTGATTTATTGGCTCCTCAAGTGATGACTTCCTAGATTGATGGCTTACGCAACTCGTGAATTACTCCTTTATCTGAGCTACTTTCAGTATGTTGATAGGATGAGGATGTTTGAGGATCTTAAGTGAACTCATATTAGGTGAACCCATATTACTGACAGTATACTCTACATTTGATTTCAATCAGCTTCAACATGAGGCATCAGTGAGGAACCCAAGTCCTGAACTGACCTGTGTTCATCATGCTCATTAGTACTAGAATGCAAAGCAGTCTCCCACAGCTGAAATAAGAAACTGTCTATCTTCATGGATCCTGGTAGAATAATCAAATTTGTGGATGCCATTGATAGGTGGATTCGTATATTCACATCTCGCTGAACGTCTGCAGCTTTGCCATTTCGCTAAACAGAATGATATGACACCGGACTTCTCATTCGTGTTGTCTGCATATGCTCGATGCTCCGGGTTCTCAATCCAAATTTCCTTTCACGCTTGACTCCAAAACATGCAGAAAAACCGAGAAGCATTATCCGGGTGTTTCAGCACTGTCCAGTGTAGTCAGGTTCGTCGTGGAATTTCGACAAATTTCGAATTTCGTGTGAGTAGGTACACGTTGTCAGCTAACCCGCTTTGAGTCACTGATACGTCCGCCACACCATTCATGTCATGGGATCGTTGACTGAATATTCCTCAGAGGAAGTGCTGTGTGATAAAAGCGATGTTTCCTTGTCTGAGTAGGTCGGCCTCGGAAAGTTAACCAGAGGATAACATGACCGACTTCTTCATGATGAGAGACCTCAGTGACGTACCATATTCTCAATAGTTCCAAGCCCACCCAAGCGCCGCACTGAAGAGCCCGAACAATTTGAAAAAAACTAGCCTGACAACCACAGTTGAGATATCAGTCTGACTCTCACGTAGCTGGTGTAAATATCTGGAAAAAAACAATCTCATAAACATGGTGCACAGGTCACGTGTTTGTTATTACTTTGAATAGGTTTTGTTTATCAATAGCGAATTTTCATGGTTCACAGTGGAGGTGAAATTGACCGTATACATTCGACAGACCTTACTGAGTGTCCAGATAAATAGGGAACACAGTGTGTGTGCCTGGATAGACAGAAAAATCATACACGATAAATTTTGTGTGTAATATCCACAAAGGTATCGCACTGCCTTTGGATTTCCGAGATTCTTTGGTTGTTTGTAACTATATCTCTATGGGAAATGTATGGCAGTGGGTACCAAGGACAATTAAGACTTAACTAGTCTCCACAGGAAGTAGATAACTGGCAGCACAGTTACCGTGGATCGGTGAGCTTATTCCGAACCCAACGAGAAAGGCCCTGTCCCCACCCACTATACCTCCTCTTTAGGATTCCCAATAGTAAAATGAAGGCATGGAAACGTGGTGTACAAACCATCACTTGGTGAAACGAATTGTCAGAATGTGACAAGATCTCTTGCGAGACAAGCTGAACAGACGGTCCGTCAGGTTATAGTACCTCGTTTGCTTCCAGTCCAAGTTCATACGGGTACCCGTGTGTGACTGTTTTTCATTGGAGTAGTTTGGAGGAAGGTTATGGTGTTACGGGCCTATTTTACACAAGGTGATGAATTGACGAGGGACAGTGAACTGTCACGAATGTTTTGAGCACTTTGATCAATGAACTACGTGGACACAAGGTTTCGCATGCAATGAGTGAAGTGAGAGATAACATGGGTGCCATTATCGCTGCACCTACACAAGGTGCGGCCAGTCACTTTCAGAACGATGGCCTCTGAATTGTTTTCGGTACCCACCTATGGCAGTACATGAGAGATTTTCAAAGAAGATTCCACTATCTTTCAGCCGACTCAAACAACCCTTCCAGATTTGTGCTCACAGATATTTCTGTTTAAATCTGAATAGTATGGAAGGGCTAAACAGACTTTGAAATGGTCACATGAAGAAACACTATCGATCAAAGTAGCAGACATGAATAGATTACGAACTGACTCAAATAATATATGCAGTTCATAGATCAGTAATGTAATGCAGCAGACGGTGTCGATCGATGCGTATGGACGCAAGCGTCCAACGGTTTGGATTAAAGCAACTGCATCCGCACCATCTTAACAGCAGTGGAGATGGAGCTTTTGGCATTCTAAGGCTTTCCAGGAAGATCGTCTGTACGCTTTGCAAGTACCCTCCATGTATTTTGAGAGGTAGTTGAGTACTTCTGGCTGAGAACACCTGCATCCGGGCTTCTAGAAGTATTTGACGGAATCCAACTTTGGACTCCAACATTGTTTCAGGATACAGTCCCCGGAGGTGTCACAGTTGGTTTGCTTACTCGGATTTCTGATTGGGAAGCGTGTGCTGCAGTTTTCTGACCAGTCAAGTCAAAACCTGAATGGCCGGGGTCGAAAAAAGTCACCTAAAAGAGATGCACGGATTCCTATCCATTGAATAGAATGCCTAACACAAGGGTGCAGTCGTGTTTCTGTAGTACTTCGTTCGTTTCGATGTTGTCTACTCGAGTTGATTTGGGATGTCAGCTCATCCACTCCCACCAGGCCAAGAAACGTTTCAGAAGTTGGGGAAATTGGTGCACCCTTATCTAGGTCATCGTCTCACCTACCTATGCAAACTATTAAGACTATTAAGCTGGCTAACTTGCCTCGACATGCATGATAGAACGACACTCTGGTTACGGATGAACCGCGAAATTCAGTAATTCAGCGCCATAACCGATGCAACTTTGTCACGAGGCGCTAATATAATAATGAGATTTGTAGACGGCATGTATATAATACATTTAGTGACGTTAGATTTTCACCACGACCATTTATCTCTCCAGTTCAGAAGTATACATTGATCAAGTAATTACGATTGGCTTAGCAACAAATCTGTATAATCGGCTAGGTAATTTATACATTTCGAAATTTTAAAAATATCCGCTCCTAGTTTCCTTGAGGGGCTCATGCAGACTGCACGAGACCCATAAATTTGATGGCTCCGTTCCTGCATGTTTTGAACAAAAAAAACATGTAGAGATTTTCACCTGAACGCACCAAGACAAGAATGCACTTGAAGTAAATAGGTATTAAGTTGAAAAACAAGTTTATACGAGTTTGTAGGAGTTTGAACGATTACTTATTCATTGTGGAGGGCGGAGCGTTTGCTAGTGTTGAGTGAAAATCGATTTGCTGTTTGGCGCACCAGCACATTTCGAATCGAGCGTCCCGGAGGGTGCCATTTTCTGATAGGCGGAAAAGGTCAATAGCTATCGGTATCACACAAGTGTAGGCAGGCATGTGCATGTGCGCACGTATCTGCCTCTCTCGCAACGTTATTAATCGGGGCCTTACGGACAACCAGATGTACTCACCCACTCCATACAGTCACAAGGTAGGCCTCGGTTTTTGCGGAACCAGTTAGAATAATTCTATAACTGTATACATGATCGTATTAATATGCAGCTTGTGGTGGGCTTGCCAGTGTCTGCTCGGTTACTTCAAATTTGCTCAGTTTCGTTACATGTTGTTTTAGTGTCATCCGTGGTTCTAGATTTTATTCATTGGACCAATAGTGGCTTCATTTAGCTCTCAAGCAACCTACCAAGTAGTCAGTCAGCTTAGAAGACCAGGTTATCCACAGCATAGGCATACATACTTTTTTGAGTCTCCATAGAGCTCCGTTGTCTACATTCGGGCTACTCAGTACTGACAACCGAGTGTACAGGTTTCTGTTAAACGCTTGGCCAGTAAAACCATTAGTCCATTTTGGTGTAACACTCCACAAACAGACGACAGACTTCAGAGTTATCAGTCCTCAGTCCTCAGTCATCATAATAATCACCATAGAATGTCACCGTAGGCAACAGCTCCAATGCTGTCATTTCCGTCTCTCTGTTATACCAATGTAACCATTCCAAGGATAAAACTTTGCACTGTGTTAGAAGGAGTGAGCCAAAGGTTGGAGTGAGTTTGTTAACCTACAACTGTCATTCTAGGATCCTTACACATCCAAACAGCACGAACTTCCGTGATGCGAGGTTAACAGTCAAGTTTTGATAAGATTTCAGAATCAGATGACCAACCGCGTTAGCAGCGTCCAAAATTTACATCATCTCATTCGCACCGTCTTGACAGTTCACTATGTGGGCACCCCATAGTTTGTGCTGTTCTTATGCTGATGGAGAAATTGGGACTGGTGAAGGTTTTTGATGGACCAATGAAGAAAACACCGCTGACCACGACGAATGGATTACAGCGTTGCGTGTCAAATCTAGACACATAGATGCTAACCATTTTGAAGATGAAATGGACAACTGAATATTCGACCACTGTCGTGACAGTGAACTCGCCTAGATAAACGAAACAGCGCTATCTGTTACGGAAGCAGTCGATAGTATGCGTGAAATATTTGACTGAGTCTGGCTTTTAGATATTTAGTTCTCTTTCGGTATGGAGGACAGCGGTTAGTTCCGACACTGGGGAGTCAACTAATCACTGGTTCATTTGACACGGAGAAATAGAGACCCGTGTGATCAGCTTCTTGAAACAAGAAACATGGTAAAGAAGCTCTTTCTAACGCCAATTAAAAGGGGCTCCTATGGGAATGGTCTTGCTTTGTATTGGGAGAGGAGCATTGTTCGCAACCCCAGCTGATGAGAATGATGCCTTGCAGTCGCTCCGGGGACAGTTAGGGGAAGTTTTTTTGTGTAAGAAGTCGTGTACACAGTTTAGCAAAAAGAAGCTCAGTTTTTCGCCCGGCTGTTGGTAAAGCCTAAGTGTGCTGCGTTTTTACTACCTTGAGCGTCGTCTATGAGGGCCTTTCTAAGAGGTAGAGCCAAAAACCCACAAGTTAGGCTTGTCGTTTGCGCCAACACATTTCATTAGACTCTGTCCATTGCCACGCTCTTACTTGAACTGATATCTCGTAGAAATCATGAACTTTGTGACAAAGATCTGTAGGCTTTGCCCTCAATCAGACTGAAGCCAAACGACCTGTGGAAAGAGAGAGTTGGGAGTTCGCTTGCCCATCATCCTAAAGGATGTGTTGAAGGCAGCAAGGCTTCAATGTTGAACACTCATGTGATGCTGTCGCTGATGTGTTGCAGGAGATTAGTGGTTCATTAGCGTCATTGGTTATCAGAGTTTTCGACAATCTGCATCCTTTACTCCTTGTGCAAGTAGCGGTCGCACCCTTCAGCTCATGCAGAAAAAGTATAGCATTACATAAATAAGTATAGCTATGCTTGCTGGTGTTCTCGGGAGGTAAATCCTTAAGGGCTCACTAATTCTGAGAACACACGGTAGTTCCAATACAGGCATGAACTAGTAGAGTCCTCTCTTGAAAGAAAAACACAAACCATGAGAAGCCCAACGCCTTCGCAGTTGTCCGGTTGACGGAGGTTGTCGTGCTTAAAAAATAATAGTGAACTTTCTCAGGGGGTGCCAGCTTGCAAATGCAGCATAACTTGATGAGTGTTTGCTTACTAGTTTGTGGTAAAACGCGGTTTTTCATTTATTCAACCTGTTGAATGAAGTCAGATGTTTCGAGTGAAAACTTCGTCAAAAAGTTTCATGTTGTACTTCTTAGCGAAGCGATCGGAAAACGGCGAATGCGTACATCGTTGTCCATCGTCAACTGTGACGCACAATCCAGTGAACATAGTTGGAGATCATATGCCATGAACTTAGTTGCCATTATAGGGAATGCTTGTTCTCGAAACTGGAGTAGAGTATCGAACAATTGTTTGCCCAACCTGGAAAAAGTGCATAGCTCAGCAATCTTCCCGGAACACTGACATCGAGTCCATATAATAGATTAACTATTTTGTAAAATCTGAATATGAACCAAGCAACCTTGGATTTTGGACCGGCATGGCGTTCTGTGATTAGCCACGTGTTAGCTTGATTCATTCTTTACGGTAGTGGTCATTGGTGTTCACTTCTAACACAATCGCAGGTTTAGCCCACTGAAGTGTTCAGCGAACTAAGATATTTCAATTGGTTCCGGTCTGTGCGGCAGTGATCTCGGAAACTCATTGCAACCATCGTCCTAGGTCCATCTATTCGATAACTTAAGAAACCTAAGACACACCTGGTAAGTTAAATTTATGCGCCCAGGTTCCGCCAGCGGATAGTTGTGTTCTACACGAGATTATGCTCAGTTACTATGATTCATATATCCACCACGGTAAGCCAGTATGCGTGTGGATGACGTCTTGAGAGTTAATACACTGACGTTGATCTGGTTGGTCCCTGTATGACAGCACACATGGACATTTTTGTCAAACGAAACGAACATGAAATAGAATTACCTGCAATAATGGACGTATTCTCATCGTTCTTAATTGTACTGTCACCCTATATACCCCTAACTACAGTAACCCCTAGGCCTCCATGGGGTGATATCGATCTCCTTGAGAAACGCCAGTTTGCACCAGTTTATGCACTTCTTTATTGTATTTAGCGTAAGGTGCGTTTGAATCTTCCCGCCTCAACTGAATGTCAAAAGATGTAACAAATGACAAATGCTATTACTGGTTTGGTTGTGCCTTCTATGACCGACTCATTTTATCTCATCAGTTTTGGAGGATGATTCTCTTCAGTAGTCATCGATCTATTCCGCACTGCATGCCATTCCTGGTGCATCACAAGCAGTCACCTCTCGTCTTTAGAAGGGTTATTCTAAATCCCGAAAATAACTGAACAAATATCGAGTGAAGTATCGCCAAAACCATGGAACCCCATTAATAGCTAGCACAGGATTGGACAGCTGGGTCAAGGTCACCGGTAGGATAACTTGGGATGCAGATAGAACAGATGCAGTAGTCATCCATGTGCGTGAGTGTTGCTTTTAAGTTATCAGCGTAAATGGGGATAGGAAGGTGATTTGTATGAACACAACACCTCCTCTTAATGTGGTGGCGCCTCGCTGTATGATATAGCAAATAACTCACAGAATAAAAAGGAATTTTTAGTCTATCTTCATTAGCGGTGACATGACGATCATCACTGATCCCCATCTACATCGACGGCAATGCACACCTGGTTGTGTCGAATGATCAGTCTGCCTCTCGGGGCTTCCTAGCTTGGTAGCACGACGGAACCTACTGGTGGGAGGCTGAAAACGGAATTTGTGAAGCTTGCATTCATATCGCCCTCGTCTGGAAGGTTCCTCTACTATCTAAGCACATTAAGTGCATCTACAACAAAGGACGGACTCGGGTTTCGTTATCATTACAACTGACCAGCAGTGCGTAACCTTGACCGAGGCGGAATTCCAACCCCGGACATATGATATGCAAGGCCATCGTGCTGTCATTACTCCGCCAGTGCACACTGGAAGCGCCTGAATTATGATTAATCGCTATGAAAATTTAGGATGAGTGTCCGAGGATGCAAATTGAAGCAAGAAGGTCAACAACGGTTTTTCCCCAAATCCGGGCGTCACCTGCCCCCTGAACTTTAGAAATTCCCTTATGCGGGGGGGAGGGGGGAAGTATTCACCGGTTGAGAAGGACTAGTGTAGTCCTCCTCAGTGTTTCTCGTTCTTTCATCTCGGGAACCCGAGTGGAGCTAGAAATTTTCTGAAGTTTGCTAATATATGTCCACACTTCACATTATCTGTGACTAAACTGAAAATTCCATCATCCATATCTTCTGACCTGGGTGTACCAAAATGTGAGCGAATTTCAGGACAGTATAACTTGAGGTGGCCTTTTAGGAAAGAATTCATATCAGGCACTGCTAGTTTCGGTGCAGTTCTCTGACCATAAACGGTGCGAGTGAAGCACCGTTACCCAGCAGAAGTGATCCTGAACGTAGGCGGGGTGAAACAGACAACTACAAAGTAAGGTGGTGTCAGGTGGGCTGACTAACACTGTTCGTCAATCCTGTATGTATTTTCGTGTCTTTATTTTATCTTCGGTGTCTGAACATGAGGAGCTTTTCAGCCCAAGGAAACAGAGTCTTTTAGGAGGAATTATCTACCTATCGTAATTCACGTAAGCTGGTAATCGGGAGGCTTTCCGAAGGCACTGTCTTTTGGGATACTCCTATTTGATGCATGTACAAAAGTCACGTGGGTAGGCAGCCTACATACCCTTAGTCAACATCAGGTGGTATGTTAGGTAGTTTTATGATTTTTGAAGCCCCAAATGACAGGTTCGTACAGGAACTCTGTCGACGCAGTTGTTATGCATACCTGATTGTTGAGTAATTCCCGAAAGTACAATATTATAGAAAAGACCATTGTGTATCACGTGTTCATCAGAACCAGTTCGTCTCACCCATTCAGCTACTAAACTGGTTATTATAACACAGGTATGCCTACCATTCGCGACTGTTAGGTGCCTTCGGTATTTTTTCCGGGATATGTAATAAAGGAACTGTGTTCCTACTATGTTAGGAAAATTCACCAGTTGCATCCTGTGAATTCGGTGGGTTCAGTGGCGCCTTTTTTCCACAGACGTGCTTGCTGGGGAAGTGGTTTACGTACTGAAATCTCAACGTAGGCAATCGCTGGGAAGAACTGGCCTTTCCAGCACGTTGTTTCGTAACTTTTGTTTTTTGAAATTGTATACCTCGCGTTAAATTTTAGCGATAACTGGCTGAGTCGTATGTATGTTTGTTCTAAGACGTTATGCATGCAGCGTGTCTTGACCCAAGTGATACTCCGTCCGACTAATGACTGACCGGGCACAGTCTGCCAGAAGAGATCGACCTAGTACAGGACGCATCGGTAAAAAACCGTCTCACGATACCTTTTCAGATATTTTAGATGAGATATCAACCCACGATGCACCTTAAAAAGCTCGCAATGAAGAACAATTGATGGGCGCCCCTTAGTAAAATCGCTGCCACGCGGAGTGCTTCATTTAGGATATTCTGCGGCCACTCGAAATCCTGTTTATCTATCGATCTGTTGACTACCTCTAGGCTTTTGGGCAGTTCACAAAGTTTTCCAAAGTTCGGATTGACTTCTGCCTGTGAATCGTTCAACTGAGAAGCCAGATAACACATTGTTATCAACTGATGTGTAATGCGTGGTTGAAGAATGAGGGATGTATTTCAGTGACAGCGCAGGTTGACCGCAGGCAGATTGATTGCGGGTTCAAGACCATAACACTTAGTCTCATATTTGGTCATATTCACTTTACTAATGATGCCTAGCCTGGGAATTTTTTGAAGCTGATCAAATCCAGATTCAAAAGGGAACTGGAAATAAAGCACGCAGGCATATTAGTTGCCTTTGAACGATGTGATCTCGTTTCCTTCTGTTCGTCCATCCTCATCATCTGCTCATCCACGTCTGTGCCAGTTTAAATATGTTTTTGGATCTTGGGAACTCGAGGCTTTCATATTCTGACTTGTTAAAGTGGATTGTAGTGACTGACCGTGGACGTTTCAACAGGTGTCGACAATAATACAGTGGAAATGCAGTCATGTGAATGTGCTGCCACAAAGTAAAAAACGGGTGACGCTGATGATGGTGATAGACAGCTGACTTGGTGCTTTGTCCCCTTTTTACCACAAAGTTGCATACCCAAAGGGCGATTAGCGAAAAATTACTTCTCGGCTACCGTTTGGGACGATTAGTGGTTTTTAGGCCGGAGTCCATCCAGCCAGGTTATATACCACACAACACATACTTTGCGGTTGAATGGAAAGCGCATTCCATCTGTTCACGAAAGGGAAGCAATTTATCTTGGGTGCAGCTCAGATTGTTTGGTTTCCAAATGGATTTATGAGTATTCACCATTCACTTAAGATAACCACAAGTGAAAGCGGGCGTGTTTGCTCATAGAGTCAACTGTCACACATGTTTGGGTAGAGCGGCGTCCGAAGATCAATAAGGTAGGCCACCATGTTTTACGTCGTGTGCTGGAATGCAGCTGGCTGACTATCCACTCTCGCCAATTCTGACGTCTGTTGTCGCGATCGGGTGTACACGTGGGTGGCATGCCAACTTTCCTGCCATCCGCATATATTAAAGATGTACACTGCAGATGGCTACAGATTTGTTGAAAGCGGTCAAACCAATCAATACACTATGTGAGCAGTGTAGATGCGCATTTGACTTTTGGCAAAACGTTGCTCCATATAGATTGTTTCGTGATATGGAGCACATGAACAGAGTTTCTTACACATTCGTCCATCAGATCAGAACGAGAGTCAGCATGTCCTTTCAGTTTTTATGATCTGGGACTCTCTACACAAAGACGGATGAACAATCGAACGTGACTACAGGAAGCGCGTTTCACAAGTGTGGCATCAAATGCTCTAGACCACATGAAATCAACTGATAATCGAATTTCCAGTTGGGAAAGTATCCTTGGCTTCGCTGCCTAGCTTTTATGAGAGATCTGGGTGTTCAAATGGCCCATTCGTATCAAAATTATCTCAACTAAGCAGAGAAAACATGTATATCTGGCCTTGTTGTCCAGAACAAGTTATGAAGAATTTGTCAAAAGCAGCCACTGTGTAGTCTGTTTGCCAGGGGATCAAAACAGCCCCAACTTTAAGGTTGCTGCTACACTGATTTTTAATTTAAAAGCGGCAAAATTTGAGAGAGCTGAGTCCTTATGTCCACAAGTCTTAACAGTTACCATAGGCAATGCAGTGACACTGAAAGTTCATCCATGACCTGTAAGATGTAAGACTTTCACCTTATACGTTATGCTTTTGCAGTTGCTTGAGTTGCCATAGTTGACTGCCTATTACTATACACAGTCAACTAAAACGAACTGGGTTATCTACGCCCTTCCTTGTGCTTACGAAAACCCCCTAGTTGAGATAGATTCATGTGAAGAATTTTTACTAAAAGGATTTATGTAGAAAACATTTCTCATTTCGGCAAATGACTGTATTTGCCAAGTGTCCCTTCAAAAGTTTCCATGAGTTTCGTCCGAGGCCTGTTCATACACCCCATTCATAACCCCTTCCAGATTATCAGACAAGAATTCAAGGTCATACAAACCTGATATTCAGTTCAGTCAAGTTTTCCATTTTCTGTGCGGTATGGTGATAGCGAAACAGGTTTCAAGCTCTTGTGTCCTTGATGTCCAGATGGAGTGACAGGCAGAATGTTCTTCTCATTTTCGTAGGGGGTGAGCGTACTGGAATTTCCTCTTGCAAGTGCAGTCAGTCTATAATGATGACCCGAAATTTATGGCACAATCTTTTCATCCTCGTTGGGAACCGTCATCATTGCGCAGTCCGCGAATCTCAAGGGAGGCTCGAATCCCTGACCTTTAGGTTAGTAATTGACCAAGGTTGGCTGATCTTCAGCTCGATTAACTCGCGATTAAGTAGGCGACACCGAAGGATAATACTCTCCTACTTTATTACAGAAAATTTTCCAGGAGAATTCTCACAGATTGCTAAATCCGTAGTCAAGCAAGCTGGCTTTCAACGTAATCTATCCGTAAAATCACAACCAACAACACAGCACTGGGATTTAGGAAAAACAATCAAGAATGCAAACAGTGTGAAAGGGAAAAAATGGTTAGAAGTACTTCCACAGCAGAATGACGCAAAACGCAAGCAATAAACCTGCACGTGGGAAGTAGTCGAAATGTAATACAGTTAAAGATATCCTGTGTAGACGGACTAGGACGAAAGGATGTTCGGTGACCAACTGAGGCACAAGCAAACTCAATTTGAATACATAACAGATGAGAATAAACGTTTCCCATATTTGTGATTGGCTGCAAGTATCATTGGTGAATATCCAAGGCTTTTAAGTTTTGTGTGCCGTAAGTTTTTTTATAGCGGATTTGATCTCTCCCTGCCTAACTCTTATTTTGGTGAATGGAAGGTTGTCAGGCCAACACCTGCCTGGAGTAATGGTCAATCCAGGTCGCAAAGATCCTGATTAGAGCTAGCAGAAGGAAAAATTAGACAAGCCCACTGCTCTTTCAGGCGAGTGCTACTAGCAAAATGAACGCACCAGTTTGTGCAGCTCACAACATGGGTAAATTGTGGCGCAACGATGCGCTTTACTGACTATATAAACGGTGTCGAAAGACACCTTTCAAATAAGCAGGGGCAATGCAGACAAGTTGTGTTCAAATCCAGGTGATCGGTGGTTCTACATTAGGAAACGGATAAAATTCGAGCGCAAACCATCAATCCCATTCAGACTGATGCGGTCTACCCGCGCGCCCCCATAATATGGTCGAGAGGACCGTGTTGCTTTGATTTGTAGTAAACCGCGGTTAACTTCACAGCTCGCGTAGAGACAGATTATCGTACTAGATGGTATATGAGAGTGTTTTCTTAGCTGCTATAGTTAGACATATGTAAGTGGACATTCAAATTTGGGGAGGAGTACGAAACTGCTACCCCCCAGAAAAAGGTGTCTTCGGTAAGAAGTGCGTTTCCAAATAGAAAACAGTATAACACGAAATCGACCGGTCTTTCGGATTTTTAAAAAGTACCTTTTGTGCATAAGTCATCCCATCTTCAAAACTACGGCCCCCTCTGCTCTGTCAAAAAAACGGTCATGAGTATTCACTAGGAAACCTTTGATTTGGTCGCTATTAATGAAACACTGCCGACGATCTAGTGCACCAGTTCAGGCAACGGCCTCAAGAACAGTCCAGCCTTTGTAACAGACCATGAAGGATGCCAGGGATAGGTACTGGAAGTTGTGGAGCGTTTTACTTATCTTGGAAGTTGTATTAGTTCTGATTGTAGTGTGACAGATGAGGTGAATGCACGAATCTGCAAGGACCGGGCCGCGTTTGCTAACTTGAGACACCTATGACGTCAGAAT
>NW_008751816.1:304346-307929 GCF_000715545.1 Opisthorchis viverrini
ACATCCATTTATTCTTTTCTTTACAATAAGGCTTTCAAATAAGTCATGGTTGTACGGTAGTGAAGCATCGGTGGTGTCATGCTGTGATGATGATGATGATGAAGGATGCCAATGAATGCGCAGGGTTGCGCCGAAATTTGAGCAACGCTATCTTAGTGAATCATCGCACTTCATGTCACGTGACTGCAGACGTAAAATTGGTTCCGGAAAATCAACTTTCAGATTCGAACAGCCTGTGGACGTCGTCCCAATTATGATCGCTACAGAAAGATTCAAAAAACCGTTATTTATGGTAGTGGTGCATAGTCAGTAGAAGTCGACCGAAGGACACTCATGAGAAGATGTGATTCTTAGTTGAAGATAAAAATGCTTCAAACAGACCTTTCGGTGCCTAACTTCCATGTCACCCGAGGGAAGCATTAGGGCTGGAATTACCGCCAGGTTGCCCAAGCCTATAAAGGTGAATTCGAGAGACAGAGGTCGGATTCAAACCATGAACCTTCCGGTCGACTAATTCGTGCTCTAACTGCCGAGCCATCTCGCCCCATGGAAAGCAAGTGTCTTCCACTAAAGGGCGCGTTTTAGATGAACACAATTTTCGCCCGTCGAGGGAGTGCGTAGCCTCCAGGGGAACCCAGCGCACTCTATGTTGAGTTGAATTGTGTACACAAAGGTGGCAGTAAATTTCATCATTTAGTTAGTGGTCTGGAGTTTACTGGCAAAAGGGAACGTAAATAGTCTAGTTGTTGTTCAGCCAGTCCGGGTGTTGAGCGCAAGGATGTCGATTAACCACATGTCAGTCAACGTTGACGATACTATATCAAATGGCACCTTGTTAAGTGACGTAAGTTCGACGAATAGCTGACAGGGTAAAAGGGCTATCTTAGGCTGTAAGAATGCTAACTGCCCTGGTTCTGACAGACACGTGAGGTATAGATTTAAGGATAGTTATGGTTCACCTGTAAATCAACGACAAACTGAGAAATGTTGCGAACCTACTTATAAGTTCTGCGTTTGGACGTCATTTATTGCAGTTCCTTCCTCCTCCTCCTCCTCCTCCTCTTCATCCTTGTTGTCACCATTCTCATTATCATCTTCTCCCTCCTCTTCCTCACCCCCCTCACGCTTAACCCCACCATCCTCCTCCTCATCCTCCTCGTCCTCATCACCATCCTCTCTCTCTGCGTTTGCACGTCATTTATTGCAGTTCCTTCCTCCTCCTCCTCCTCATCATCATCATCACCTTCGTCATCGCCATCGTCATTACCATCGTTACCACTACCATCGTCATCATCATTGTCAACATAATCGTCGCCATCATCAGCATTGGCAGCAACATCAGATGAGAACACTGGTGCTTCACTGCCGTACAACTACATCTGTTTAGTTGAGCACAGCCTTATAGTGGAAATAAGGGAGAAAGGTGATGGAGTGGAACCTAGAGTTAGCCTACCACAAACTCGGTCAGAAAATCTGAACACATACTGATAGCGAGAACACCACTGACGTCGGTTAGCTGCCTTATCCTTCAGTGTTTTT
Source organism: Opisthorchis viverrini (assembly GCF_000715545.1). Lineage (NCBI taxonomy): Eukaryota > Metazoa > Platyhelminthes > Trematoda > Opisthorchiida > Opisthorchiidae > Opisthorchis > Opisthorchis viverrini. The sequence goes on from NW_008751816.1 coordinate 305,886, forward strand.
AGTCAAACAAGGTAGGGTCACGTGGGCCTCATCATTAAAAGCGAATAGCAGCAGCAACAGCACCCAAAAGTTTCGGAAGAACCTTCTTTTTTGCCATGTCATATTAATTAGAGATACCAGCTCTGGGAATGCATGTTCGTTTACATCAGCAGTCACTTCAGGTGAAAATGCAAGACCCTTAATAAAACATTTGGTCTACCGGGGATCCTGTTTCGCTGAGAACGCTTCAAACAAGGTTCGTTGCTTCCAGTTGTTGCGTGCGCTCAGCGCTTAGAAAAAGGGGCAAGATACAAGATCGGTCGGTCGGTTGTTGGTATGGTCGTTGCAGAAAAGCATAACTTCGTTACTTCGGATAGGTGTCCTCTCGACACAAAATGCTTGTTAGCATAGTGGAACCACCTTGACAACTCACTGCCAGTTTCCTTATCCGTGACACTCAGCAGATAGAGGTACTCCCCCTGACCTCATCAGCGCATTCACTCGAGGGCCACCGTAAACGAGAGAATCGGCTGGGATTCGGTTAGGCATAAGAGTGGTGAAAATTCAGGGTTAACCTTGAATAACAGAAGTAGTTATGATCAGCGGTATATCTCAATTTGGATGGAAACTCGTTGTTGATGGGTCGTGCACTGCACGGTCCCAGTAACCCGAAAATGGCTATTCTTCTAAGTAGCTGCTCGTTACTGACTTAGGTGCATCGCAGTCTTCATGTCTATCCCGGTTTTAGAACACCAAGGTCGTTATGGCCACCCCGGTCAATGGTTGCAACGTTGGGACAAACGCATAGTAGTAAGCCTCATTCTCAGGACTAGGTCATTGGTTAGCTGTTCTCTCATGTGACCAGGACCTACCAGTGAAAGGAAGAAGGCCTTCACTGCGGAGTTATTTATTAGGAAATGCCAACTGAACAGTTACAGACCATTGGACAGGGAAGCAGAACTCTCATAGGCATCTTGTTTACAAAAGCTGAATATCCATTTTCTCCTTGAATGCGTCTTCCTGAACTTTCCTGGATATCCATTGACTCAAATCATTCCTCGCACAAATCCAGATAGATGCTGCAAAGCGACTCCACAAATTCCGTAATAGACTCGAATTTTTCAAGAAACGCAAAGCGGATTTACGAGAAGATATGCTACTTGTATGCCCTCCCATCAGTAGTATCACCGTCACGCCAGTTAAATAGGATCCAGAGATATTTTCTCTCCGGTGCAAACAAGTCTCTCTGGTGAAGTTTGTTATGTAAGAGATCACCGGTAAACAAATATGTACTTAGGGACCTCAGCCGGAACGTACTGGGGTTGAACGCTTAGGCAGGAAAGATTTTAGCCACTTTGTTGGAAATTTGGAGTCAACCGTGCAGTGGGATGAAACAGGTTTCGGGGTTGTTTGATGTCCTATATCTCTCGGAACAATAACAAAATGTTTGACAGTTCAGCCTTATCCACCAACGTCTTTTCAACTATACCATACGGGACCTGTGTGAAATGAACTGGGGATAGGATAGTTTTCAGCGTATTCAAGATTAACTGTACCGGTCCCATAAAAATTCATAAAAACACTAACGTTTCACATTCCATCCAACTTCAAGCAGAAAAATGAAGCGCAGCGCAAACTGCACTGCTAGGTTTCGCTTGCTCCGGTGAAAAACTACTTTGGCTCTTTGATCCTGATGTGTAGTTCCCTGGTCGTCTGCCCTATATAGACCTTGGTACACTTATTACACTTAATTTTGTAGACACAGTCCCTGGTTCTGTTTGCCGGGAGGCGATCTTTCAATTGCACCAGTGCAGTGCGTACAGTATCCCTCCTGGAAAGCTACTCTTATGTTAGCCGTGTTCAGAATTCTTCGAATTACCTCCGATGTCCCTGGTTTATATGGAATAACAGCTGTCCCGATCCATTCCCTGTTGGATGTCGCTACCGGTACCAACACCCTTCGCAATTGACGCCTAATCGAGCTGGTTGGAAGTTTGTTCTTTACCTCAATTTGGGCCGCTGTCCGATCAGCTTCTTCTGTGCACAGGGCCCTTACACGCCTAAA
>NW_008751816.1:308642-311040 GCF_000715545.1 Opisthorchis viverrini
TGAGCAGTTCATGTGCGTCGTGTACTGAATCCCGTCTCATGATGACAAAGGTGTCGTCCACTTAGCGGATCCGCTGCTTTGGATTGATGATCGACAGCATTGCACGCTCTTACCTTTGCATTACCGCCTCAGCAATAAATACTGATATTGAGGATCCCGTTGGAGTTAGTTTCAGCTGTTGATACATTTGTCCATCGAAGGTAAAGTATGTATCCAACAGTTTGCATAGACTTTCAGGTTCCATGGCTTCTGTCTTGTTTGGATTATTCTAAAACAGTTATACTATGGCTTTCCTGGCGAGGTTGTGGTTGATTGAAGTGAACAGTGATGTGACAGTAAATGAAAGCATGACTTAATCGTCTTCAATAATGACGTTCCGTAGTTTGCGTATGAATTGACCTGCATTATTGATTGTGTGTTCCGATCCAGAAATTAAGTGTTCCAATCTTCTCCATAAGTCTTTTGCTAATTTGTAAGATGGGGTTTCTGGAAGTGAAATAATTGGTCTAAGTGGAGCTCCTTCTTTGTGCACCTTTGTCAGTCCGTAGAATTGTGCAATGTTGGTATCATCGGCTTTCATTTTCCATCGTTCTTTTCTGGTTATATCGTGTGCTGCTTGCAGTTCCTTGAGCGTCGTGTTGATTCGATCGATGATGCTTGAAGTTGGATCCTGATCGATTGGTTTCTAGATCGTGGTGTCATTTGGCAGTTGTTTGACCTTTCCGATTTAGTCTGGTTTGTTCATTATCTCCGTGAAGCGTCCTTTTTCCGCCATAGTATTACGATTGTTTCAACCTTTTGTAGATTCGTGAGTGCGTCTCGATTTTGTTTAAAAATCAGTTGCATGTTTCCATTCNTTTCCATTCCGGTACGACTGTCTTTCGGGTTTGTTGATGAACCACCTCGGACATCTCGTTCGTTTTCAGGCTGTGTTCTAAGCTGGCTAGAAAATCTTTGTATGATGCGTCCTCGACTTTGAAGTTGAGTCCTTTCATTAGGAGTTCTTTTCCGGCTGTACTGAGTTGGAGGCCAGATAATTTTCTGATCCAAGCGTCGTAATTGTGTTTGTTGTTCCTCGTGAGCTTGCACAAATTTGTCCGTATGGCTGTTCTGCGTTTGATCTTGACATTGTCTACCCGGCTTCCGATTGCTGCTTCAAGTTCTGCCAAGTGCTGCGGACCGCTTTTAGCCAGACAATTTGTCTTGCTCTCAGTGGGTACTCTTTTCTGAGACGATTGTGGGCGTCTGTTATCATTGACTTCACCATTCGTCTGCCATACTGTCTTGCTCTTGCTAGGGCCCAAGCCTGCGGATGGTCTAGTGCCGGTCTGTGATTAGTACTGGGTGGCAGCACATTACTACGTGGATATTCATGACGGAAATGTATAGTGCGCGTGTAAAGGCCTGTTGGCAGGCGAATTTCTCGCAGAGACGAGTTGTTTGAGCGTTGCACACCCAAATTGGTTTTCTATGGAGGAAAATGTTGGTAGCTCAAATTGCAATCAAATAGTCCAGCTCAGCGAACAAGCCAACGGCCATGATTCATGGCACAGATTGCTGATAGCTGCTGAACTTCATGAGAGAAAGGAACGGAGACTTTGTGCCTAGTTATACAAACGACTGACTTTGTCATCTAGCTGAGCGATCTATCCTTGTTTGTTTGTCATTTTTGTGTTTGTAGATTCACGCCGACTAGAACTCCGCAAACTTTAGAGAGTTTCTTTATGTATATCCAACATAAAAATCTTTATGTTCACCAGCAAACTGACAGGCTGGCTGCATTCTGAACTTACGTAGTACGGATGGCTGAATATCTCCAATGTGTGAAGATCTTTTAAAATTTCATTCTGGCATTCCAGAATGCTTCAGCTAGAGTAGCAAGGAACCAGTCTTGTTGTCACGGGTTTTCTATTGATTTTGAATGATCGTTCTGGAATATTTATGCAGTGGTTCCGTCGGTAAGCTCTCCTCGAATAGATACCAGATTCCTGAAAAGGTCATCCCTCTGAGGCGACCAGTTTTTACCGGTTCGGCCGACTAACATTGGTTCGTAGGAAGCATCGAGACAACCCTTTATATAAATGGGCCCCTTTTATAAGTGGGGTAATGCAAAAAAGTTTGAACAGAGCCTCTGATGCTCGCTTAGATACGGAAAGTCTGGATATTTGGTTTAGCTCATTTGGTTAATTCTGGTTCGAAGTGATGATGCTGACCGGCGGACCTGGTTCAAGCGGTACGAAGACATGTTCAAGACTGATTTTTCCATGTTCTATGATGGATGGAAAGTCAGACTATTGCTGCGAAAACTCGGCACACCGAAGCATGAACGGTTCACAACTTTCATTCTCCCCAAGCTGCCCCGCGACCTCAGCTTTGATGAAACGGTCAGAACACTGTC
>NW_008751816.1:314144-331873 GCF_000715545.1 Opisthorchis viverrini
AGCAGAGGCACTGCTCCGAAGGAGGCTCCGAACACCACATGACACTATCCGGCCCAAAACAAAGCAGACCGGTCACCGCAACACCAGCATGGAGGAACAGTCCAGCCGGCATCATGGAGCAACTGCGCGCGCATTCAGCGAAGGCCAGAAAGTGTTGGTTCGTGACTACAGCGGCAGACGCCCTACGTGGACCTCAGGACTCATCCTTCGCCGGCCCAGCAAAGTGCTCTACGAGATTCAAGTTGGTCCAGCCAAGTGGATGCGGCAGGCGAACCAAATCCGGCCGACAGATGCGCCGATTCTGCCCACAGGACCAAGTGATATGAGTCTAGAAATGCTTCTGGACACTTTTGATCTCGGCAACATCCCAGAAAGTCAATCAGTTGCTTCGTCAGAGGCCCAGCCTGAGCACAGATTACAACCGCGACGCTGGACAGACAGGATCCGCAAGCCAGTGAGGCCACTGCAAGTGAAACCCGGCTTCGAAGCTACGTCGACAAACTTCAAGGGGGAGGTGTTAGGCAGGAATCCACGCGGATCCCACTATACCGCACGTCTTTAGGCGCTGCTACGACCGAGAAGCCTGGCCTGCTCGAGGTTGGCCCAGAATTCGGGACGCTTGCCGGTCTGGCATCAAGACGAGGTCTGATTGGTCAACAATCTGGACCCAACAGCCAATCATGACCCAGTATTGGCCAAATGCCGGTTGTCAATGCCGCTTCCAGAATGCGTCAGAAATTCCAGAAAGTTATAGCCGCTTACGCGTTATATACGAAGCGCTGTAAAACTGTTCTTGATTTTGTTTTGAGCGTTACTAGACCTTGTGCACCTTTGGTGGTTGTTTTGAAGTGAACGCTAGCTTGGGAGGCTCAGACCGAGAACTAAGCTGAGGAAAATACCGTTACTACACCACCCACATGAGTGGCCAGTTGGCTGGTATCATTTGACAGTAATCATAAAGTCTGCATCGGATTGACGATAAAATTCTTAGAGGGATATCCATGAGCTACATTTTTTGATGACCGTCCAGTTTTGAGATTATTGATGCAGCCTAATGACTCACTTCTCGAACTGACCACACCGTCGCGAATTTGAAGCTTTCCCTAGGGTTTAGCTTATAAAAGAAGAAAATCCATCGCTGTACGTTATTCAACCAATAGAAAATTGCGCATAAAAATCGTTCACGTTTCACCTCATGGTCAGGTACCAGTCACAAGGCGAGCAACAAAACCGTGACATCGAGGGGACCACCTCAGTTTTTCAAACATTGGATGAACTCCCTTCCTTAGAAAAAAGTGACTCGAATACCCGTGCACTTTCGGTCTTTTAACTAAACATTCTGAGGAACATCATCCACGGCGGCACATAACTGCCATCCTATCCTAGTTGTTGGTGGATGCTCAGTCGTGATCATTACACCACATTAACCCCACTGACCGCCCCACGGTTCGGACTTGAGCCTCGTAAAGAAAGTCTGGCAAGAAGAGTGTATGAAGTTTACTGCACTGACCGAGAACTTGAAGTCGAAAATAAACGTGTCGTGAATTTGGAAAATCCTATTTCAACTGAGTCAAGACGTTGTGCCTTAAGAATGCCTTATTTTCCATCACACTAATCAGTTTTGACCTTAATCGCGTTTTGCACGCTCACAACCTATTGTGTGATATTTCTACGGGTCGCTGAATTAAATCTCGACGGTGCGTGTGCTTCAGTATTCATCTAGGCTTGAGGAGACTCATTTCACGCTGAGGTTTGTAAACACATATACGGTGCATGTGCTTCAGTGTTCATCTAGGCTTGAGGAGACTCATTTCACGCTGAGGTGTGTAAAACACATATATTCGCAATGTTTCCGCAGGGCGACCGATCAGATAGCTGGATGGAAGATGACACGGCAAAAAAACGACTGCAGTTTGATTTCGTGATGAAATGGGCCAAAATGGTGGGCGAAAAGATTGAGCAGTTTGCCTACTATGGAAGAGGGGGCTTCCGCGAAAAGCGCACATGAAAGGGCTCTCCTGAAGACTGGTTAGAGGAACCAAGAGGCACCCAGCTGTCAAAAATTCTTAGGGATTAGGCAGATCCCTCTGAACAGGTGTCCATTAGAGGTGCTCTATATGACCGGAAACTACGGGCTTCCCTTTCGTTAAAACTGAAATAAGGAGACGTAAACACAACCTGAGACCTTGTGCGGGAAGTTAATCAACAGTGGATTGCTGATTTTGTGTAACACGAATGAATTACCATTGAGTGACGAGGGTTTACTTCGATTATTCCACTGAAGTGACTGTATGATCAGATATCATGTGACTGCTTGAGGAAACGCATTTAATGGTGTTCGGTTACACACCTCCTCAGTGTATCACCCCACTCCAGTCGATCCGACAGAGTTACTATTTCTCAAGTAAGATAGAGATGAAGTGTAATCTTTGTTCACTAAGCCTAGAGAGTCTACTTGATCACTTCGTGGTTTCTTTCACACCCTCGAATTAGCTTGTTTCTTCTGACTTCGATGTCAACGTTCTGACTTCTGAAACAGTTCCTTTGTTTCAGGATAGGATGGAAAATGTTTCCACAAAGGCACCATTACATTGCGATAACGAGCACCGCAGTTTGCATAATTTTTGCCACTGGTTACCCTGCATCTATAGGTTTATTCTTTTTATCCGAAGGAATGATAGTCGAAAGCAGGTAATGCAGAGACAAATTTGTGAAATTCTTGTCGACGCGGATTACAACTGGTAGACTCGGGTGAGCTTAAAACAGCAGCAACTCAGACAGCCAGGGGCAGGGTGTGGGCAAGTACTCCTGAAATTTCTGCTGATATCCACGTTTTGTTCAATATATTATCAGAGCTGTGGCGGCATGACAAAAAGTTGACTGTTCAAATGAGAGCAGTGGGGATAGTAAACCGGCATTCGTAAGTCGCTCCTGAGATCCACTGCTTTTTTTGTCAGGAGCCTTATGACTGAACAAGCTAGTTCATTAGGTTAAAGCGCTGTGAACGACGCTTTTACACCAGCAACATTGGTCTTCACTGAGAAATCCTAAATGGTCTTCAAATGATCCAAATTGATCCCGTACTCAATCAGAGATTCCGATGTATAGGTGACCAGTATGATTACTATTCTCTAAACATGTTCTGACCGTCTTCAATAAAGTGATTGAGCGGAGAAGACAAAGAACGTTCGGCTGCGGCGATTCGCCATCGAGTTCTCATCGCAGAGCGAACGCGGGTCAACCCGGGAGCAATAGCGAGCAACAATTTATGCCATAGTGTGTCTCCGTCTCCCCCGTCTAATGAACGTCGAATCGGCTGTTTTCTCACAACGAGGAATAAACTTCACTGCCTTGTAAAAATATTGTTCAGGCAATATCTAGAATGCCCGGTTGACTGGAAAACCCCTGGCGGACGTTGACATCAGTGTGCGCCGACGAAAGCGAAGGTTACATAGAGGGATCAGATTTGTGGCGATTTCTTACTGACGGATTGAAAAGTCCGGTCGATTCGTTATTTCCTCATCACCAGGTAGCCCCGAAAAGGAAAGAATCCACTGCGAATCAAAATTTGTGCCGCATGATGTCCTTGGAAAAAACCGATGGCATAAAAAACGCTTCCTCATTATTGTTTCGAAACGCTGAGCTCATGTTGGATTGAAATTAATGAACTTGGAGTGTAGAACAAAACACTGAGCATCTATCATGTTGGTATGCCACACGCCACTGAAACAAACAATTCTGTTCCGTTGATAGTATAAGGACGTCTAAGGATTTGACAATAGGGCTTTCATCCTGTGAATTATGACAGTGAAGCATCAGTGTTGAATACTGATGTCATGCTGTTGATGATGATTATCGTGTAATTGAATACATACTTGTGTAATTTCTAAACCCCAATGAAGGCGCCTCAGTCACAAAGCAAGTTTTTGACAAATTCTGCTGGACCGCCTTGGGTGGTTGCCGAAAGGAGTAAACAGTGAATCAGAAAGTCAACGATCCAGATGGCTTTACAGCGAAATGGAAAACTTGTCACGTTTTGACCATGTGATTTACAACAGTTAAGTAAACCACAACTGAGTCAAACCATTTCACATACTACCCTGTTCTGGGCCCCCAAGTGATTCCAGTTTACGTTTTTTTGTAGCCAGTAAGCAACATCCAACTACCTGATGGGCGGAGCTAGTTCGAAGTCGAAAAGCCAAGCGAATCTTCGAGACAATAACGTGAGTGAACCAAACTAGCGATTCTTTTACACGTTCACCTAATGACTTTTAACTAGTACCCTTATCTTTCAAATTGTGCAGGATAGGGGTTCATCGGCTGGACACTGTATCAGCCACGATAATGCCACTCCCGCTTGGTTTTTTCCCGGGAATAAACATCAGTACCAGCAACTTCGTTATTTCATTATCAGCATCATTGTCTTCCTTCAGTCTTCTCCCTGCTCCGCTTCTTATCAGCACTCGCTTGATTTTTCTCCTTTAGTAGCCTTTTTTGTCAGTGTTGAGTTTGTAGATTGTCGCTGATTCTACAATCGCTTCTGTTTACGTTATTCTGGCGTGACAACAGAATCAGCCTGATAACAAGTTCTCCTGCACACTAGGTTTATTGAACGACGATCCGAGCCACAGAGCGGACCGCATGTGAAGCAACCCTAGACGCGTTGCAGATGATCGATATGCAAACGAAGCGCCGTCAGCCGAACAATCCTTCGTTGTCATGCCAACCTACACCGAAAATTTTCTTTTCATGGGATGCGTTGTGAGAATTTCGTTTTTTTCCGTTTGTGTGACGGTCGCAGGTACTGACCCTAAATTATGGTGTTTCGTCAGTGAGTCACAAATGATTAATCAATTTGTTTTTAACTCATCCACTGACTTATCCGGTAGTTTGGAATTTATTACCTTCAAAAAACGTGGATTCAACTGAGATCCGATGAAATCTGCCGCTACTACAAATAATTGATTATTTACACATACCTCATGCGAACCACGACCAATGAGAATCCGAAATTTGGGCCTACCGGTGGGCAGCAATAAAGGGTTAGTCAGTCTGACTTTCCATCAACTTTGTAAGTAGTATCATATCAAAAAAAGCGCTTCGATATCTCGAATATCATTTCAAACGAAACACAAGGCGGACTTTTTACAGCCTTTAGAGAACGGTACTAACGAAAGATTCAGTTGAGATCCACTTTAATGTGGTTTGTATATCGAATTTTATTGGTCTTCAAGGACTTTCCTCAAATTGACCACGTTGAAGTCTATTCCATCTAATCTGGGTATGGTAAAGCTTGATTACCTTAGGACGTTGATCATCCTGGTGCCACGAGAGCGAGTTTAAAACAAAACCAAAATATCACTTTCATCTGGGGCAAAGGCTGGACGACTATGAGAGGAATTTTTAGAAAAGGATCCAACGGCTCATGTGATTCCTTCGTTACATTAGACTTGGGGGTAGAATTTATCCGATGGGTATTAGTCTTATTGAATAAGCCGATCGTATGCATAATTGAAGACTGACTTTCAAAGTGAGACATTGCGGATTCTGAACTCAAATTTCAGTTCTCAAGCCATTTCATCAATGAATTCGAATGGATGACAAAAACATGGGGATGTGATCTATGTCGGAGTGTAACTCAGCTTTTCACGAAGCAGCAGAAGTGTACTCAGCTCAAATCACTATGTTTGATCACATCCGTTTTATGCCTTTCCACTTCCCTTCTTGGCAGACCGCTACTCTTTGAGCTAGATTTCCTTGCAGCTCACTTGTTCAAGGTGACGGAAAAGAAGAACCGGCATGAAAGATCTGTAAAACATTTTGGCCGTTTGAATTCGTTCTCCTTGATGCAGTTGTCTCTAATGCAGAGATCTGTCTATAGGTTTGAAGTGGGGTTGCCTCTTCTCCGGGGATGGGGTAATGCATTGAGCCGAGAAAGTCACAGTGATCGACAAGATCTTCAAAGGGTTTTGTGAATGCAGGCACTCCTGAGGAACAGAACTTGATTATTCTCTCAGACGATCGTGTTTAGTAACCGGCCAACAAGATGAACTGATATCCATCTATTTCTTGAAGTGGGGTTGCCTCTTCTCCGGGGATGGGGTAATGCATTGAGCCGAGAAAGTCACAGTGATCGACAAGATCTTCAAAGGGTTTTGTGAATGCAGGCACTCCTGAGGAACAGAACTTGATTATTCTCTCAGACGATCGTGTTTAGTAACCGGCCAACAAGATGAACTGATATCTAGACATCTATTTCTCTCTCGCTCAGGCGAAATGTACAGGGCCTGATATGTTGGAAGATGAGAGCATACTAGTAGCGTTCAAACCAGTGACTAGTGTTTTTAGGCGTACACTGGTTTCAGGTATTCCCGGCATCCATGTATTCGTTGAAAACGGCAGTATGTATACGCGTATGACAGAATTATTAGGCGGTTTTAACAAAAAGGGAAAATTTGCACCTGTGCTCAATGCTGCTGTTTATTGTAGCGGGAAAGATAGATAGAAAGTGACAGCAAGAAGGCCACTGACATCGCTTAGCAGCAATAGGTTGCAGCGTATCCAATCACACACACAGCGAGGATTACGAGGAATCCATTCTGGAAGGCGAGTTACACTGACAGCACCCAGACTTATCGCAGTCTCTCATACTCTTCTTCTGGGTAAAAGCTTGACTACCCCTCTACCTCCGTTGCTCTGAACTGGGCGCGTAAAACAGCACTCCACCGGTTGGGAATGCGCAGCTTTAGTACTGGACACCGTCCTTGCTGAACAAAACGTGTTAGGAAACACAGACCGTCCAAATGGGCCTTGTAAATACAGGTCTACTGAAATTGTTGTGTTGTTCTAGCATCTGAGTTTGCACGACAGGCCTGAATCCCGCTTGCTGCTGTCAGCTCAGTGCTTCACGGGCTTATCGTAAGACGAAAAAGGACAAGTGACGCTAAGACTCTCGTTAGGAATGGAGTCAAGCTGACCCCCTGTGATTATCGCACTTACTGCGGGTACTATTATTATTATTATTATTATTATTAATATGGGTACTATTACCTCTCCCTCCACTTGTGTGGGGCAGCCTCGTTTTCCCAGATGGTGCTAAACAAATCGAACAAGCGCTGTGGGAGAGATTGTTGGGGTCATGTGAGATATGACCCTTCAAAACAACAGGATTTTTCAAGGTTCCACGCGAAAGCTAACACAACGAATCTTGTTAATTACGAAAAAGGGTCGCTCTAGAAGAGTTGCATTGCGTTCATTTGAAGAAACGTTTCACAGTCTGGATGAGGTCACTGCTAAAGAGTGCACCTCTCTGCGTCTCTCTTCATATGAATCGGTATCGTCGATGAAGTCACTCGGCTTGAACCCGTTACTTTTGAAGACAAGATTGAGGTTTCTGTGAGTAGCGGTATAATCGAACACTCGTCTGCTTACTAAAAGTTCGTTTTACTTAGATTCCACTATAAACTGATGCAACGATTGCCCGTCACCGTTACCGGAAACCATACCGCTAGTTTAACACCAAATTACTGTTCGATTTCCTGTTATCCTCATCACTAGATTAAGACCAAGTGCATCTTCTCGTCAGCTGCATGAAATAGGGTCATTTTCTACAGAAACTGATCACTTCTTTAAGATAACCAAGTGTGCTTCCTCCCCGAGGTTGTACGGAGAGATGGCCTGTTGCTGAAAGTCCTGTTCTGGTCAATTTATTTCTTGGGAGACGTTATTTGATCTTGATTTCCTAATCAAGGAGTTTATAGGGACCTGTCATCCTTCGTGGACTTTAATTTCACGATAGTTGAGCAACAGCTTTCTTTTTTGATGTTGTTCTCGATGGTGATGAGGACGTTGATGGTGATGATGTTATTCGGTTTAATTGAATCATTTTGTTTTTTCACTATCGCGCGAAATTCCAGGGACCATCTATATTCTCCCAAATTTTAAACTGCACTGATTGAGGAACGGCTGACAGAGAACGCTCAGAGAGAATTGGAAAACTCTCACGAAATCTTTAAGAATAACGCAGAGCTAGTGATGTTCTGCTTTCCTCCAAGATCAGACTGATATAAAACAGATAAAACTAGTCGAAATTTCGCATTGGGTCTTATCAAGCAAAAACTCAGTGGCAGAGGTCAAGGTTCTGTCATAATTGATGTGACCCCGGGAATCCGGCCACCAGAAAGCCAGTATTTGCACAAGCCGTTTCTGATTACAAGGCTAACGGCCGTAAATATGTATGCCAGTTCATCAGAAATCCCAGATCAGGTCTTTCTGATAACGTTGAGAGGAAGTTCCTAATTAATTTCAAAACGAGGTGGCGTCAACAGGATTTCCCGCACTATAAACGTACGAGTACGTCCAGTACTGACCCAAAGTGTATCTGTGTTAGGACAACATAACAGCGGATCTCATTGTTAGAATAATCACCTACGAGGAAGTTAGAAGGAAATCAAAGTTCACATCCGTTAACATTTTATCCAGAAGGGTTCGCCACCTGAAACGCAGTACATTTGTCACGGTGACCCCCTCACGAGCGGGTCACTTATTCATAGCGAGAGCTAGAGGACCCGCTGAATGGCTATCACATTCCTTCGGAAAATGCGTTTCCTTTGTAAATTCACGTATGGAATGCAGACAACCGTTGACAGCTCACAACCTACAACCGGTCCCAGCGTTGCTGATAATGGTCACAGGTGAATAAAAGACTGATTCCTGTGGAGATCATCTTTGACGGTGAAGCTGTCACGAACACGGTGCATGGTACCTAATGAAAGTCATGGGGATGGCCAGAGCAAATTCCTCGATTAGTACTACCACTTAAAAGGTGACAGTTAGACTAACTGATCTAGAGATTTAAGGTGTTCTGGTAAGAAACGCAAATATTACAAGTCCTGTGGCACTTTAGTCTGCTGACAAGGCGCCCTCAGCCAAAAGGTCGTATCCAACCGCTAAGTGGGAGGGTGCGGGTTCTAAACTCTCTAGATATCGTGAGATGTGCGTTGCACTGTGTGCATATGTTTTTGGCAGCGCTGTATCCTGTCCATGTGTCCATTGGCGTACTGCTGATGGCCCACCGGTGGCCGAATGTCCAGCTACCAGCTGGGAGATTGGAGGTTCGAGACTCTCTGTTTTTCAACAGCGGCAGTTGAGATGGCATGTTTGCCACGGTAGGCCGAGCAGTTGAATATGGTTTGCAGCATGGCAGTCAGGTATTGGTCAAAAACACCAGTAATGTGACCAGACAAGGTGGTTTTACCGAGCAGGTCTCGATTGGTGGTCATTGAGAAGATCATTGAAGGTTGGCCCGCTGATCTCTGCTACAAAAATCGACACCATACGCTATCGATTGTTAATCGGTTGACAGGCTTTGATGGCTGCTGGGAAACAAAGGAATTTTATCCATCAGTAGACCTGACTTATGTTTCGAGCTAACTGGATGATGGTCACCTGGTCAGGCAACTTTTACGCCGTCATAAAGAGATAAAATCGGTCCCTTTTGCTTGTGGCGTACCACATATCAAACGGTTGGAAAACAACTGTTGTTGTTGGTAACTAATTCCTGGGTCTGTTTAAGCTTGCCCCCATCGCTTTTTTGTAACTGTGCAATAATAAATCAGTGATGACTTCAAACTTGGAATTTCACTCACAAGTTGTGGGTAGTGTGTTGAAATAGTGGAGCACATTATCAGCGTTTTCTACTACAGAGTGGTTGCATTTAGACGCACGTTTAGATTTTTTAGCAATCCCTCCCGGTTTAGGCACCTATACAGAAACAGGAGTTGAACGCCTGGGTGAAACTTCTTTTCGGAAGTCATGAAGGCCGTTTTAGCCCCGCTTGGGGAGGTGGTCTTTATTGAGGGGGATCACCATACACTATTTTTAGGTATTTCCACTAGATCCCCCTATCTTCAATCATATTTGCGCACCGCAGAAAAGAGCGCAGTGATGGATTACAGTCTATTTCTTTGGAGTTCTAAACTTAGAACACCGCCCAAACCGTCTTCTTGCTTCTTTCACCTACTAAGATCGGCTTAAATGTCAGCATTTCCGGGTTGATAGTATCGACCACTGAAATAACTAGTTATTCTCATAATTTGATCTGTTTTACTTCTTTGAATTGCAATGCGTCAAACTATTCCCTCCATTTCGAGTCGTACAAGCTTATGGTGTAAATCCTGATAGCTGATCCACGCAGGTTTCTGGCGTATTCCCTCATCAACTGACCGAGATTTGCTGTTGCCTTGAGCCACAGTGCCGCATCCCGCTTATTTTTTTATTTGCTCACCAGGTTCTTCTATTTTATAAGGGATATTCTCTTTTTACCAGAATCTGAATAAGTTAATACTACCGACATTGGGTGACTTTGCCTTGATCACATGGCTTCCATCTTAAAATGTCAGTAACGATCAGCAGTATTTGACCGGTCAGGATCGGTTATCTGTTCAGTCTTCACTCACGACAGAAATTTTTTCAAAAAACCTCTCCAGTTGTCGGGATTAAATCTGGCCTGGATCGAGAGGCAGCATGAAAATGGTGGATAAGATTGTGTGCCGAGGCTTGTCAAGATGGTTAGGGCGCGGATTTACTCACCGGAAGGTCCGTGGTTCGAACCCGAATTCTCATCTTGACTTCTACTGTATAGGCTTGGGCAACTTGGTAGCATCCCAGACCTCGTGCTTCCTTCGGTTAGCATGGTAGCTAGGCACCGAAAGGGTGTTACAGCCGAACGATTATTGTTTATCATTATTTTGTCAAAAGCATGTCTCCTTTGGGTCACACTGATTTTTTTGTTTCAGACTGCTCCATCGCTTGTCTGGAATGAGAATGGATTTTTCTGTTCCTCGAAGCGATCCGTAGTTATAGCAGGAGTGTACCGTATTCAACCAAAAGTGTTATAATATCGATTGCAGGGTTCTCAAAATGGGTTAACGCAGTTGTACAATGTCACATAACCGTGATTGTCGGTCAGTGAGCATTCACGGGCCTGGATAACCTTGACGCCGTGTTCTGTGGAACCCAGATGTTGACATGCTCAAACTTGACAACGTCAGAGAAAAGAAACTGGTCTACGCCAGTGGTTAAACTTTCTCACCGTCAACTGACAACAATGTATCGATAATCACATCACCCTGTTTTAGTTTAACGTTCGGGGAACTGGTGAAAACAGCTTTGCCTAAGACATGGTAACCAAATCACTGACTAACCTGATGGTGACATTCAAGTTCACAGCTGTCATCTGCTAACCCTCATTAAACAAATATGCCTATAATTTCTCTTCAGTGTATGCTGCGTAGCCCTATCACAACGCAGTGGCGTTTATCATCTTTGTTTACAGATTGCAGTGTCATAATAAAGCCCCCAGCCATACTACTGGCAGCGTTCACAACACCGTCCCTTGACCATGTGTTATCAATGTAACTCAAGGTATTAAGTTATCAGTAAAGAACTAGTATGGTGTTCGGTGTCAGTATCTAGCGTGAGTCTTGTGCTTCGGTTTCCGTAGCAACGCGTATCGGTCGGGTGCTCCTGCTTCGGACGTGGCGCTTCGACCTCCGGTGCTCAAAGTTCAGGCGATGCGCCCTTACTGAACTCGGAAAGGGTGAGTCCTAGACTCTTCGAAAAAGCAACGATAGTGGTTTACTTGTCCGTTCCCAGCTCCTGCACTGCATGCACACCGTTGGTAATTGCATACTGCTTCCATCCAATTCACTGTGAAAGTATCATTCTGTTGTGCTAATTTGATTGAGTATGTGTTCCTGCTATCACGTATTGTGATGGCGACCATTTTTGGTCTTTCGGTAGCCCTTCAAGCGGTGTTTGTCCATTATCTACAAGTTAGTTTCCAAGAACCGGTAGAACGGGTATTCCAGGTTTCCTGAGTTGAGCTACTGAGTGAAGCGTTACATCTGAGAACTCATGAAGTTCTAAGTTAAATGACAGGCATCTATGCCTGTTTTATTCTAAAGATTATATTGAAAGCAGCAACTTCAACTGTGTTGCCACCCTTTGGACCATTTCGTCTCCTCTACACCTTAGATCAAAGGCGGAAGTGAATAGCACCGTGTTAAATGAATTTTCTTTTGCAAATTTCTCGTGGAACTGTAAGTACCATCACACTAGGTATTGCAGTGAAATCAGAACGAAGTGTAGAGGCCTTCACAGTTGGGTCAATTGTTTAAGTAATAAGACTATTCTGTATCCCGAATGAAGACCAGAGTACACAGGCGGAACGAGGAACCTGTTAGGCGCAAATCCATATGGATCCCGCTTTACCGCTCGCAGTCAGGTGCTGCTACGACCGAGAAGCCCATCCCACGCAAGATTGGTCAAAAGTTCGGGATGATTACCGGTCCGGCGTCAAGCCAAGGTCTGATTGGTTGAAAGTCTGGACCCAACAGCCAAACATGATCCAGTATTGGCCGAATGCCTGTTGCCAATGGCGCATTCAGAACCCGTCAGAATTTCCAGAAAATTATTGCTGCCTACGCTATACATATGAAGCGCTGTACAAGTGTTCCCGATTTCGTTTTGGGCGTTAATATACCTTGTACATCCTTGGTGGTTGTTTTGACGTGAACGCTAGCTTGGGAGGCTCAGACCGAGAACTAAGCTGGCGAACGGGAGCTCACGATGTCAGTCGAATTTGATCAGCTCCGAGAACTATTGCAGCAGCAACAAAAGCAACCAAAGACAGCAGGAGAAGCGCAAATGAAGCTCATTGAATCACTGACTCAGAAACTGCATATCCAGACAGTAGCAGTTAGTACTGGTGAGTCTTCTGTTTCCTCAACTGATGCAGCCGCGGCCTCAATTACGGAGTTCACATTCGACCCTCTTTCTGGTCACACTTTTGACTCCTGGTTCAAGCGGTACGAAGACATGTTCAAGACTGATTTTTCCAAGTTCTATGATGAATGGAAAGTCGGACTATTGCTGCGAAAACTCGGCACACCGGAGCATGAACGGTTGACAAATTTCATTCTCCCCAAGCTGCTCCGCGACCTCAGCTTTGATGAAACGGTCAGAACACTGTCTCAGGTATTTGGCGATCAAACATCACTGTTCAACATCCGTTACCAATGCCTTAAGTTGGTCAAGAAAGGTGATGATTTTATCGCGTTTGCCGGTGTTGTCAATCGAGAATGCGAGCGCTTCAAGCTCAGCTCAATGACGGAGAATCAGTTTGAGTGCCTCATTTTTGTATCCGGTCTCCAGTCATCCCATGATGCTGACATCAGAACCCGGCTTCTTGACAGAATTGAACAGGATGCCGAAATGACGTTGCAGAGCCTCACCACTGAATGCCAACGCCTCATCAACCTGAAGCACGACACGGCTATGATCGGTCAGTCACCTGTGACCTCAAGCAGCTGTGTACAGGCGATCAACTACAGCGTGCCCAGGAAATCCGACAAGAAGCCCGATCGAAGACAGGGTAAGCCTCCCACGAGTTGCTGGCATTGCGGTGAGTGGCATTTTGCTCGTTATTGCCGGTTCAGGCGTCATAAATGTTCCAGGTGCAGTCGTCGTGACCACAAAGAAGATTTCTGTCGATCTCAAAGGCTGCAACCACCCGCACATCACCGTGCAGCCCACAAATCGCGGTCCAACTCGGTGACGGCGACATCCAAAGTTGATTTTGCTTGCCGAAGGAAGTTCGTGACGGTTCGTATCAACGACATTCCAGTTCGTTTGCAGCTTGATACGGGCTCCGATATCACGTTGCTCAGTGAACGAGCATGGGAACGATTTGGTAGGCCAGATGTGAAGCCTACTGAACATTGGGCCCGTAATGATTTTGGTGGTAAACTGAAGTTGACTGGTGAGGTTGACTGCTCCATTAACTTCAATGGCTCGACGGCACAAGCCACGCGCTACCTGACGTCGTGCCCCAAACTTGATCTCATGGGGCTGGATTGGATCGAAAAGCTCAATCTGCTGGGTAAACCAATCAACTCTATTTGCAACGGCATACACGCAGCACCCGGACAAGCTGATTTGCCAAAGCGTTCACTTGAGCACCTCCTACAACGTTATGCATCTGTATTCACTGACGAGCTCGGACGGTGTACAAAAGCAAGAGCTAGACTGTGCGTCCTCTCCGGTGCTTAACCAGTTTTCAGGCCAAAACGTCAGTACCGTATGCAGCCTTGCCTATCGTTGACCAAGAACTGGACTGACTACAGAAGGCGTGTGTTCTTCAACCAACCAACTACTCTGCTTGGGCCGTACCTATCGTGTTGGTGAAGAAAGCTAACGGTACCATCCGTTTGCGTGCAGACTTCTCTACAGGTTTCAACGCTGCACTGGATACCCATCAATACCCTCTGCTTCCTCCAGACGATTTGTTCGCGATCTTCCTCCCAGTTTAAGACGTCTGAGAGCTTGTTTCATAGTGGGTCTGGTGTATATTATGGGGTCTTTCTTTTCTTCTATGATGGGACACCGCAGAGTTTGTAAACGGGCGCAACTAAGTGTGAAATCTCAAAAGGCACACTGACTTTTCTCTGAGAAGCCTTCACCTGAGAACCTAGTCCAGCAAAGATGCTGTGAGGATCTGTGGTATTATTTCACATTCAGATGAAGGTTATCCACACTACAAGTACGAAACTTATAGTTAAATTGCAGTGTTTTGTCCAAAGTTCGTGAGCTCGAATCCCTGCAGAGAAATATGGACTACTGGCAGTTCCAAACATGAATGAAACGGCCGGAGCACGTTATATTTTGGCTTCGGGCAACTTTACCTATAAGGCAAGACCCAGAAATGAAAGTCCGGAACCCCGTAGTTATTTTTCATGTTGTTTATCCCAAGTATGTATCGGTTCTGACTAATAGCCACGGGTATCCGTCATTTAGTTTGAGTCTAGTGATTTTATTGTAAACGTTTTGTCGCCAATCGAGCTCACATCACAGTTTGTAGTTGATTGGCTGTGCGGTTGTGTGCGCCATGTGGAGGCCGACACACGGACACGCACTGCCACCTAACCATACACCACTCATGTCACCTCGAACAGAACAACTACCCGCACAACCCCAGCATTCCCATTGATGGCAGTCGTTATGACCAATTAATACGGTTTTACGATTTCAGAATATGCAAGATCACAATTACTCTCTTAGGGAAGTTACATGCTGCATCAGAGCTTTCGTGAGTGCGTTGGTGAGCTGAGTCGACAGTTTCCAACAGTTAATCAAATGGTCCCTTGACTGGAGCCGTCTAGACTCGCCTGACCATTTCCGATAAAGCAATGGTATTTTAGGTGACTGAGTTCCCAGGACATAGACTAACTCTTTCTTGCTTTTTCACATGTATTGTCTTCTATCTTCCGTTTGGTTAGGTGGTCCCAATAAGTGGTTTTTTCTAATTCGAAATCACCAGGCAAAGAGGAGCCCCTGTTGTATGGTAGGAGACACTCTCGGGAATGGTATTCACAGCCGATGTTGCATCGAATAGACAGACAGGGATGAATGTGTGCACACGATTCTGTTGTCAGAGCTCATAGTCCGCTGTCACTGATCTCCACAGGTGAAAAGATCAAGGGGGCCATAGATGCAATTTGTAAAATGTAAAGATCGTAGCGCGTGGCTTGTAAAAACAAGAAAGAATGCCTTCGGCGGACTCCTTTACTCAATAGGTCAAACTGGATCAAATCTATGCACCACCAAGTGCAAGGAACCAGTTATTCAGTCGAAATACTCAAATGAACTAATACGCCTAAAAACAGGAACTTACTGAAGTTATTACGGAACGTGGAGAGGTATTGGTCGGAACACAACCTGGCGTCGACCGATTGTAGGGGGTCTAGGGCGGACGCTGACCAATCATGACACAAGGTAAAGAGCCCACCAGTAGAATTACTTGACCAAAAAACAGTGGTGAGCCATGTTTACTTGCGATTAGCTGTGGGTATAGCGTGTTTGCATCCGTTTTCGGATTTCCCCGTCATTCAGCTGCGCCCATGGGCCTGTATTTACAGTCCGTATGCCACGTCTTATGGCGGTGCTCAATGCGGTGAGCAATGCAGTGGCTAGTTACACAATATTCTCTCTAATAGCAGTTTGTATATATTCTTTTCCGGATTCAGGTTGCATCGATTAGCTCAATAACTTCACCACTGCGAGTGATCACGAGATATGTCAAAGCTCATTGGACCCCCGAGACTATATTGATGAAAGCTGCATTATTGAAAAGACACAGTGTCTCTATCCGTGCCAAACAAGTAGAAATAATGGTTATCCCTTAAAATAGAGTCACAACCTGTTTCTATCCCACTACACGCAATAATGAGCTTTGGAAAGTACGAGGCAGCTACCGAAGGATCTACTGATTTGGGTTGGAAAACTCTAATATGCTAGAGTTGTCCGCAAAAAAACCAGATCTGAAATAGTTTATACAGTGCGGTACGACTGGAGCTTCCGGGCTCTGATGCTAACTAAAGGTCTCCCCAACAGTGTGGTTTGTTTCTCGTTCTGTAATTTAGTCACCGACTAATCATAAGTACACCATTGTTTGCTGTCTTCAGACGCTTCACGAAGAATATTTTGGGAGTTTAGGAACATCTGGTATATAGCAGTCTATGACGGTGATGATAATGATTGCTTCGTCTCTCGTTTTCTGATTACAATGATGCCTGCTATCTATTAAGCATCTCCCTTTCACTTGTCGATGTTTGCGGGGTCTGCATAATTTGCATTCACATCACTTGGGTTTTTTATTAGTCCTCCTCATGTACTGGCACAGTTGTTCCGATGAGGTGCACAGAAATCGAGTTTAGCTCCCAGCGAAGCCCATCAATATTACATACCTTCTGGCCGTGCGGGGCTTTGAACCCCGAAAATCTGGCATGCGAATGCTCCAAGGACACACGCTAGACGCGCCCGATTATTGCATGAAAGCATACGAGCGTGTTTACGATTGAGCCACTCGATGAGTTTACCAAATGACCCAAACAAAGACCAGGCACCTGTTCAGATTTTGTCGACCGACAGAGCTGCCTATCAGGTTTTCCAACTCAGATATCGCCACGGCAATTGAGACCTGCTGAGCAGTTTTTGACAGGCTGGTCAATCGATGGACTTGGGATAACTACTGCTGAATATTTCGAGCAAGGGGAAAAACCAGTTCTATCACTCATGCACCAAAAAGTTAGCGTACTCGACCTTGAAAACTAAGGTATATGGACAAACTGCTACAGCATTCCAACGTACTATTCACTATTGTTTATTTCTGCAGAACGCAAAAATTGTGAGCTATAGACACTGAAAGATTTACAGCACAACATTCGGATATAGACGGAAATATTTCACTCGAAAACGTGCTATAAGTGATTTCCTAGTCAGGCGAAATGATTTTCAAAGTACGTAAGAATATTTGGCATGGAAACGCAACAGAACGAAATACAGGAAAAAATACCGAATTCTTTTCAAGAAGGGATGCGCTCTAGCACAGTCAATACTAGCACATCGGGTGCAAGATGACCTTAATGCAGGGTGAGGTGCGTAACTCAATGGCTAGAATGAAAAACCAACGCCGTCTACCACATATAAAAGTATCGTAAGTCATTAAACAGCCCAAAGTGGATACCATACGTGTGAGAGTGTACGGCGAGCTCTCCAAAAGCTTTCGTACACAGAGCGGTGCCATCAGGGATGCCCACTCTCTCCATTCCTTTTTAACTTGTGATCGAAGAAATAATGAGACGAACGCTGGAGGTTCTCCAAAAGCCTGG
>NW_008751816.1:332704-336654 GCF_000715545.1 Opisthorchis viverrini
TGTGGTAAGCTAGAACTAAGCCCCTTCACCGTCCACCTTTACTCTTTTGTTTACAATAAGGCTTTCAAATAAGTCGTGGTTGTACGGCAGTGAAGCATCAGTGTTGAACACTGATGTCATGCTGTCACGCAGTTCACCAACTGTGGCTCTAGGAAGCCGCAGTGCGACAGCAGCCTTGGCAGAGTTGAAAATGAAGTACGAAGTGATGATCGGTTGGTGTGCCAAAAATCAACTACAGTCAACTACAGTTGTGATGGCAGAGAGGGGAGAAACATCAGCACTGTACTTCTGCTACTTTCCATGTCCATCATGGTTCCTCGGCGCCCCTGAACAACAGCTATGTCGGAAGTGATGAAATATGTCGAAATAGGTCTGCTCATTTCTTCGAAGATGGTGTATCCCAGGGGTTTTCCGGGTTCCCTTGGAATCCGATTAAGACAAGTACATCCAGCACCAGACGTGATCCAGCATGACTGTAGAACCACAATTTCCATGACAGAAGATCGTCTGGTCACCATAACCACTCCAGGCGCTCCTAACTCGTCCACAGCAGGTTGCGCCGGAGATGGATACCGGGGGGCAAATACCCGAGGAACAGGTGTCATGGCAACACACGCTTTCGATATGTGAAAGGCGAAGAGAACAACTCTCATAAACTACGATCATCAAATTTGTTGAGCAGACTATAGCTCTTTGGGTTTCAGTTGCATACCTTTGATCCAAACAGGACTAGTGAGATCCCAGATCACCTTACCAGACGCAAGACCAACTGTAACTTGGCGTAGTAGCCAGCAGTGCATAAAAAAGACTTTCCATGCTCGGTTTCCGTTGTATCAGGTTTGGAATACCGAGACTCCTCATATTGTTTACTTGCGTAAATGTTACTGATTGGGATACTCTTCCGTAGACGTAGCCAGTCATGAACAGACTGCTTGATGTGATCATTCAATAATTTGGAGATGCCGAGACACACTTCACCGAGCATGAACACCTTCCTTTGGTGGCTGTAGATTCCCTTTCCCTTGAGGGCAACTGGGACGACAAAACATATCACTATATCTGTCGGACTCAGAAGAGTGATGCGTTTCTCGATGAAGCGAAAAGGTTTGACTGTGACAGTGGTCGCCGGATGTTTTCTGTCCCCATAACTAACAACTGCTTTCGTCTTTTGGGTGTTGATCGTCACACCAGCTCCTACAGACCCGACTCCAGAAGCTTCAAGCTTCTTTTTGAGGTGAGCCTAACATTCTGCACACACGTCCGCCGCGGTTTCGTGTGACTGGTATGCTAGTTGTGGCATCCCAAATCCAGGGATCCCATTCGTCGTCATAATAAACAATCTTCAAAGGGTGGATCTCCTTGCATCATTCCTCCGTGGCACTGAACCTCGAAATTGAGGGGAAATGTTACAGGATTCTCATAGGAGTTTGTGACGTACCCAATTAGGACTGATGGTGCTTCAACCTCTTCGACAAATCTGACAACTATGTCATGTGAAACCCAACTGAATGCTCCGAGATGTCAACAAACGTCAGATGAGGTTAGAAGGAGTCACTGAAGAGTGATGAAGCAGAGCGTGTAACAGTGAGGTAGCTTCCAGTTTATTGTCTCGATGTATAACTACAAACTGGAATGAAGGCAGCTAAGATTTACGGATCCAGCGATCAGGAAGCATTTTATGAGAGCCCCAAACAAGAGTGGATGACAAGGAGATCTGCCTGAGTTGGTCTGGTGAAGTCGGATTTGGGATTTTTAGAATTAAAGCAATACGACACAAAAGCGGCGGACAACCCTACATAATGACGGCAAGCTAAGCTACTCAGCAAAGATGTTGACAGTGAACCGGAAAAGCATTCTGGGAGTGATCCTGTCCAAACCTGGGGACGTACCGCCCATGAAGTGGATCGTACACACAACCTCCTCACCTGTAATTAGCTCAAACAAACTCCATTCAAATGGCAGCACTGCGTGATTTGACCGGTAATCCACGTGTTTTGGAAAAGAGAACACCTGTTTTCAGTACTGTTTGGTGTCCAAACGTAGGCCGCAGTTCCCGTCGTATAATTCGCTTCACGACCAATCGAGCACAGCAGACGCTACATCTTCTCGCCTCTGGTGGTAAAGGGTCTGAATGACGGCGTAGGCGGCTCCGCGAATCTGCTTGCTGTTGGCCAGCACACGGCGGATCTGATGGCTACGGCCTCAACGGACAGGGTTCCATGTATTTGGAAATATCTAGAATGCATGGAGGTCCAGAAGCGACAGGACTTGCTCCGATTTCGTGATGCCAGAATGCAACCATTGGGCAAAATTAGAAGATCATCACTAGCGAGTGAACTTTCAAAACTGGGTCCAAAGGTGACACGGTGCAATCCAAGGTTTGTTTGAACCAGTTACTTCAGGCTACTGTGATCGATGGTTTGGTCGGATCCACTAGAGGACGATTCATTCAGGTATGCTTGCCAGTTAAACACGCGTAACTTGGTTTCGATACCAATCTACCAGTGTAATACTGTTTCATTCTCACGAGCAGCGCGACCCGCGTGTCACAAGATGTATGCAACATATCAGCCCGGCGGAAAGCAACTCGGACTCTTGTTGGAACCTGTGGGCACCCGAAGTCTTTAATTGGTCATGTTTGGCTGCATTTTGGTGGGTGGGTTGTGCGTGTCCGGCAATTTTCTTCGGAACAGACAGGAACGGCCAGTGTATGCCAAGTGGATGACCATGTTCGTGCCAACATTTTCGTGAAATCAGTGGTGGGCTACTAAGCCAGCTTACGATTTACCGCACACCGCAGTCCTCACATGGGAGCCCCATGAGCCTCTTCTGTGTACTGATTGGAAATGGTGAAGAGGCGCCAGCTGGATTGTGGTGTTCATTGTCAAAGTAGTCAGTACTCTGAGACCAAGCAGGGTAGTCGGCCCTGCGTGAAGATGTTGAGCTCTTGGCTTCCTAGTCGGTACCATACGGTGGTGGTTCAAAGCGCCGATTGCGCAACCTCATCATACTACTGGCCTACACACATAGTAGTCGGGATTATTAACATTGGCCAGTATCAGCGGCGATATTGAATCGTAGAGCCACACCGCAAACCGTAGTACTGAGAAGTGTCCTCTCTAGTAAGTAACTACACGGGAATCGTGAACTATAAGATTCATAGCCCTTTAAGTTTGAGGAACTTGAACCAAAATTAAGGGGCCTCCGGTTCAGGAACAACGTTGGAATACGACTAACTTGCTTGTTTAAGGCCCCTTTATCTTGTCTTACTTGCCACTTGTATTGGACCAGTCAGTGGGATCAGGCAAGCAGAAAACCTGCGAAGTTTGACAAGACGTTCTGGCTGAGGAGCGACACATACTCACTGCTTGGATCAGGCGTATGCCGTGTATCAACAAGAAACAAATATGAGGCCTCTGAGAGGGGGTGTGAACCAGTGTTCACTTAATCAGCTAGAATGAGTGATAGGAGGGTACCAAGAAGGCAATCCCAAATAGACGTTGGTTATACTAAGAGGCTGGTAAGGTGCGGCGCCAAAGCTACTTTATCGTAGCTTATGATTCTCATGAGAGAAAATTCCTAAGGGAAGCCTTCCTTGGGGATAGGCGCTCTTCGCTGGCAGCATCACATCTTGATATTAAGTGAATAAGTATGAGTAGTAAATGCTTCACTCACTTATACTCGTGAAACGTCAGAACCATCAAGTCGAATATGTGCTTATGTGTGTGTGCCTGTGTGTGTGGTGATCGCCTCAATAGATCCAACCCTTAGTTGATGCCTGGGCAATGAATGTACTGATTGTGGCGCACATCTAACTTTGTAGGGATTGATTCACAGTGACTTGATGGTTAGCGCCAGACAATGAAAGAGATGAAGTAACCGAAGTGTTTAACTGAGATAGATAGATAGATAGATATATAGATAGATAGATAGATAGATAGATAAACAGA
>NW_008751816.1:337002-337385 GCF_000715545.1 Opisthorchis viverrini
GATAGATAGATTGATAGATAGATAGATAGATAGATAGAACCTGTGAAGACTGGTGCTTTTCTGCTTTCCAATCCTGGTTTATTTGCAAGTCTTGTTATGAAGAAAAGAATGCCAACCCCCCACAATCATGTCATGTACCTTCGGTCACTCAATCAGGAAATTTGTGCACAAACTTGCAACAACAATGCCACTATCATCTGATAGCAGCCATGTCTTTCAGATACGTAGATCTGTGTAGCAATCAGCCGGACTGTCTGAAATAAACAGGTATGAATTCGCCGATTTTACTATTTTGTTCATAACTCAAAGAAAATTCTCCCTAAGTCTAGCCGTGAACTAGGATACTGGGATGGACTTTGTTTGTTGATCTGCCGATCAGAATA
>NW_008751816.1:337853-383542 GCF_000715545.1 Opisthorchis viverrini
CCCCCCCCCACCGTCATGTCGTGTACCTTCGGTCACTCAAGCAGGAAATTTGTGCGCAAACTGGACACAACAATGCCACTATCATCAGATAGCAGCCATATCTTTCGGATACATAGATCTGTGTAGCAATCAGCCTGACTGTCTCAAATAAACAGGTATGAATTCGCCGATTTTACTATTTTGTTCATAACTCAAAGAAAATTCTCCCTAAGTCTAGCCGTGAACTAGGATACTGGGATGGACTTTGTTTGTTGATCTGCCGATCAGAATAGCTGAATTTGAGGTTTCAAGCACAAACTAGGTACACAGTGTTCACCGTAGGTCTAGTTAGAGTTGGTTAGTCCCCACGTCCATCGGTGACTGCATAATGAGTAGATCAGTTGAATGGTAAGTCCCGAAGTATGTGGTACCGATAAACCACAATTATCGATCTCTTTTCTTTTGGTGGTATGGAATGCAGGTAAGTCTAGAAACCTTAAAGGCAATAAGTTAGGTTTTATTTGATGCAGTCTGCTCCACACATCACGTGACTGATGTCACACGAAGATCGGATTACTGATGTCCCTGGGTACGAGTGATTAGAAACTTAATAGCGTTGTTCTTTGATACACTGCTTCATGTGAGAGAATTCGCAAGCCTTTGGAACAAATTTCATCGCAGACAGACTCCCTTACTCGCATATTTTTCCATGCAGTTACGGCTAAGTATATTGTGCCAGAATTCGCGAATTCCGCCTTGACCTTGGAGACTAGCATATCGTAAATTTCTTGGGTTAAGACAATCCAAACTAACAGTCTGAATTAGATTTTTGCACCCTTGGGACGTTTTTTAACTGGTAGATTTGACTGTTCGGCTCTTCATCAGCGCACAAACACTGTCTCCGCTTCAGACAGCCGGTCAACTTTGCAGGGTCGATATTCGTACTAAAAATTTGGATAACGACCTGCCTTCATACGATACTTATCAATATATAGTAGGTATGATGCAATTTTTTCTTGTACCTAGAATGTGGTAATGAGAACAATCGTGCGATACTATAAAATGAGCAAAATTAACCCTGTCCAGTTCACTAACTGGCTAACAAGTATGAGAGGGGCTACCAAGGCAATACCGGGTAACACATTTTAGCGATCGAATGTCCCTTGATCGTCTGCATCTACAACATCATCGTGCTCATTTTCATCTTGAGGATGACAGTGACGATGATGGTTTCGATCGTCTCCAGAATCGTCAGCATCCGAGGCAGTCTGTAAAGAGGATCGTCGAGGAATCAGTGTGAATCTCTTTCTGACACTTTTTGCGTTTTGGAGTGAGCGGACTAGTTCACAAGTTTTGGGGCACAATGCTTACCTGAGGAGCCCTTAAGACAACGAAACAGATAATAAGCCGTTTCCTAGAAGATGGAATGCACACAGCTTTCGTGTCATTAATGCTACCAAGCTGATCACAGTTCCACTAACAACTGAGGTTTGTTACTGCTGGTAAAGAGCCCGCAGTACCGATGAAGCCGAGAGAATTAAAACAGTTTCTCTATCTAATCCGAAGACGGTAAATCTATGTGATATACGTGTTGATATGTTTCGAAGGTCTGTGTCGGAGGTTGCTTCACATTGATGACCTAACGTGAATGTTTTTGTAACTAACTGAGAGATAACCTTCCCCTTCATTTTTGACTGTTTCTTACTTTACATGATGCTATGGCACTGAGTTTGTATGTCAGTCATCCTTTACACTGGAAAGTTGTTCTTCTAACTAATTCATTGGATGTGTTCTGGACCTCACACAAATTGAACAGTTCCCCTTATCTTTCTGAGTGTAGTGATCAAACTTTACTTTGACTCTGACGTCAGGGACATTTCGTCTCTTACGAAGTGAACGTCTAGTGACCTGGGTCATTAAAAGCGATTAGCAGCCGGACCACTGAGCTTTCATTGAGCAAGTCAGCACACAGTAGTTTGGAGTATGTTTGATGTTGACTCGAGAAAACAAGACAATTGCGGAGATGACACATGTTTTAGCATATTGCACACCAACCTGTGAATCTAACTTGAACTCGTGATAATTCCCCCATGCACTTCCTTACTCCGCCCACGTACTTTTGACTCTCTACTTGTTCTGTTTATCTGTACCTGCAACTCACCTTGCCACAAAGCCGTCGCGTACTTGTTTATTGGTATGTGTCTGTGTGTGAATGTGTGCAGTTGACCCCTGCGCATTCGTGTCCCGTTTGCTGACTGACCCACTTACCCCTGCGCATTCGTGTCCCGTTTGCTGAGAATGCCTTGACTTGTTTTCTCATGAGTTCCGTGTGATCGCACGGCCTATGGGCATCACGAGACTGTGGTCGGAAAGGGTGACTGTAACCCACACTACTGAGCCAACATTCTGCTGTTGTGTAGTGTGCGGGTGGACGCTGACACTGCACCGTGTCGGTCAGCGTCAGACTTGTGCGCCCATTGACGCTACGGATGTGGACAATTGAGGTTTGTTGTATACATTTGCTTACCCTTGTGTGCCGTAAAATTACGAGCTCAATTCTTACCTTTGATACTCGGGATTGTCGGACCTACGCGTCACTTAAAATTCCGTATCAGGAACGTCAACATTAACCATGAGAACCGTTTTTGAGGATAGCTCGGTTGGCTGGTAGATCCAGACCTAACTGTTAAAAATCCTTGACAATCACAGCCAAAGACTAGTCAATTTTTGTGCGCAAAAGTGTTGGAACTTCCCAATTTTTGAAAAAAAAGACCTCTGCTGGAGCGTTTACAATCTTTACAATGTTTACACGTATACTAGAATGCTTTACCCCGGATCCAAGTTTTGATAACCGCAATAGGCATTTGTTCTCTCCTTCTCACTCAGTGGTGCCACTCATCAATCTGTCTGAAAGAACTGGCGCAGCCGATAGGCAGCTAACCGGTATCTTCGTGTTTGTGCATTTATCGTGTGACCAACTCCAGTGGGGAGGCCAGCTGGCTTCACTGACATCTCTGAATGTGGCGCAAAAAATGCACACAAAAGGGCCCGGTTTCCTGAATTGATTAAGGCTCCGAGGCTTCATGTCTTTTTGGGAGGCACTGATCTATGTTTTTAGCTGTCCAGTCGAGCGGCTTCACTACTCAGGGCAAACTGATAGTGCCGGTGATTGAATGGTTAGCACAGTTTTCCCGGCTTCTCACCGATGCGGTTAGATTCCACATTCACACGGCGAAAGTGGACAGAAAGCAGCTGGTAGCACGTGAAGTCTTGTGTGTACAATCATCCAGTCTCTAGTGCACAGCTGTTTCGAACGCGGGTTGGTGCTCTCCTAGCATGCAGTTAATTGGCCATTCTGAAGTATGGTCCAGCCCATTCGTCCAAAAGCGTGGGGACTGCAAAGAGACTGTCGCCGACTGAGAGTTGGTGGTGTACACATTGTAAAGAGCTCGTTTGGCCTGACGCCGATTACTAGCCCGACGAAGCTCGAATGGAAATCGATGCGGGTGGTGAAAAACATGATATTATCCAATGGAAACGATTTCGTCAGCGTACCCAAGATCATCAACTCAGCCGAGGTGGCTAGGAAGTGGCTACCAGATCGTTCTCTCCGTTTAGGCGGACCCGTCATCGAGTTGACAGTTGAGATGGTCCTGAACGCCTAATCACTTTGGACGGACACCGTGGCAGTTTGTACTGTTTTCCAAGAATAACTCATCATATACGGAGCACGAAAATCTGAACCTCAAGTCAAACTGAGATGTTATTATCTGTATGCACCTTCTGCAATTCACAGAAGTGGTAAATGTTTGATCGACGAAAAACAAAAGTCACCATGGGAGTAAAAGTGTGGAACTGAAGTTTGATCAATCTGGCTGGCATCGCTGTAGATTTGCACACTATTTTATCCCCATTTTCGAAGAGCGATTCTAAAACAGAGGTTCTTTGGTCAGCCGGGAGTGCTTTTTCTATCCGTATGGAATAGGGCAATGCTTGAGATGAGGCGCACAAGGTCGGGTGATAGACTTTAATTTCAGGGGACCGCATTGTTTTCATACACTCTTCCGATCCAGAAATCGATTCCAAAAATGAAATCATGATGGTTTTGATGAACAGGGTCGCCAAGAATCCCGGACTTTGTGTGGTCGATCTTTGGTATCAGTCACGACCCCATCATGTATGGAGCGGTCCATTGGTCGGTTGTGATAAGGCCTTCGTAGTGGTTGAAATTTTGACAAATCTGAACCTTGATGCTGGTAGACAAACCTCTGGCAGAAAGGCGATATCCATCTTGAAGTAGAATCCCGCACTGGGATACGTTGGACTCCAAGTTAAAGTGGTGCCTTCGAGCTTGTGGTAGCTCAGTGGTTAAGGCGCCAACCGCAAGGTCCGTTGTTCGAACTCAACCTCTGCATCTCGACTGATCCTGTCTAGGCTTGAGCAGCTTGGCAGCTTTTGGGTCCTTGTGCTTCCTTTGGGCTGTATGGCAGCTATGCACCAATGGGGTGAACCAACCGAATTATTACTCCCATCAGCACGCAAAAGGCGTCGGTTGTCAGACTTTCACGGACCGAGCTCATGCACCGGACATCCTTGCTGCTGGAACAGTGTGAGGTGCCTCGCTTGCTGAGAACGTCTCCTACCAGGAAAGTCGTAGCACAAGAACAAATGGAAATTCACATTTTTATTAAAATTCCTGGGAACGTTTACGCCGTGGTGTTTGTAGCACCATTCAGAGTTAGTTTGAACGCACTCTGCCAGTCCATACGTAATTCATAGTAAATGATAATTCAGCCTTGAAATCCTTTTGATACCTAGCTGTCTTGAAACCCAAAGGAGACTCTAGGGCTGGGTTGCTGCCGGGTTACCCAAGCATAAACAGGAGCACTTGAGACGGAAGAGTTCGGTTCCAACCACGAAACTTCCGTTCAGTAAATTTATGTCCTAAACACTGAGCTAATTCAAACCCAATGTTAGCTGCGAGTTCATGTACTCATCGTAGTAGATGGAGCACAGTTATCGTGATCTAACGCTCACTTCTTTGTATAGCCGTCATTGAGCATAGATGACATATTCTAGGAGACCCAGCCTCCGTCTGAAAATCTCTGACGTCCTGGTAGCGCCTCAACCAACGCCTTGTTAGTCTTCTGCGCTGCCAAATCACATTGAACTTTAGTCCAATAAGCGTCACTTGCTGATTTAATCAATACGAATGGGGACTGAGCTTCATAGCTATCTGATCAGCTCGACATGATCAATTGGAGCGACAGGATATTTTGTTGAGTTATGGGAAGATAGCTGTGTAGGAAGGAATTTACGCTGAACCACACAAAAAGGACAGATTCATAACAAAACATCCCTCCTTTAGCACCAGGGTATATTCAGACGTCCGTCCTATTCTTCATATTCGAACAGACATTTTGATAGATTAACAGTGTTTCAATCACACAGACAGCGCACACTTTGATTTGGAGTTAGTTTTTGCTTCATGTTACTATCGTATGTGGTGGTCCATGAGCTGCTCGGCTTCGCAAAGTCAGTGCACATCTGCACAGCTATGAGGAATTTGTATGTGGTTTGATGGAATTCGTATCTGGTGAGTTTGCGAGTTCACCGTGTGGTGATTAGCCTCTGGTTGTTGTCACAGGACTGACCAACTACGGACGTAATGTGAGCTTTGACAAATTCGCACGTCCCAACGAAATTCGCATCCATTAACATTTCCAACACCTCGTTACATGCAGTTTTCAGGATCACGACCACAACTATCGGAAAAAGAACTCCGAATACAAACTTGGTGATGGAGAATTTAGAAAAGTTTCCTCAAACGGGTTCTACTCTTAGCCAGTGGGCCAGGGATTTCCGTGTGGCGCTCTTGGGAAAGCACGTTGGGTTTATGAAGCAACTAACCTATGGCGTTCGTTGCAGACTGAAGTCTTAATTGAGTCCCTGGCTCTTTGCCCATCCGATTTGGGTGAATACACTTTTTGGGGCTCAACTCATGCAAACTAAACTTTTGAAACTATTCTTTTATAGGCAGTCTTACTAGTTGCTACGGTATTCTGCCAACAGGTCCCAGATTTACGCGGTTCTGGCATGCGTTCAACCAGAAACCTTCAAGGGAATATTTAAGAGCATATCTAGTCGAGCGAGACCCTAACCTCTTCACCGGTTATAAAACTTCCGAACCAGGAGCTGACCGGTGCAAAATTTTCAGGGAAAGTGCCAGCCAATAATGACAGAATCAGTGTTTTCAGGTGTACTGATCGACACGGCATTAAATTCTGCATCCGAATAGCTCTTAATCCTTTTTACCGCGGTCTTGAAGCAGATTTTGATCCGACCAAGATAGACCCCCAATCCTCAGTACGAAATTAATTACTCACTTGGATCCCAGATTTACGCTGCTTTGGTATTCGTTCGACCAGAATCTTCCAAGGGAATCTTTATAAACACCCTTGCTGACAGATGGCTAAAGTATAGTAATCTGAAAATCCAGTTATATCCTAAGTCACCGAGCGGAGCTACAATAAATCAGACCTTAAATCAATAAATGTTTCATATTAATGCATATCAGATTCCGTTCGTAGAATTATCGTATTCTACAACCGAAACAAATCGGATTCACCTTTCGTTAGCGCAATGTCACGTGAATCCGGGGCAGGACAAAGCGCGCTACAAGTTGACTATATCAATGTTCGCATGACGTAATCGAAGGTCGAACCTTTTTTTCTGGTAAGAAGCACGGTAGAATGGAGATAAGAAATGTGCCTGCGACCCAAAACTGACATGGCGGATTGACATAACGTGGCGATGTACCGGAAAGCTGATATATAAAGTGTAGAAGCATGCAATTGCCGACAATTTCATCTTGGTTATGTTCTCTATCTATTAGAGTTCCAGGGCATATGCCTTGCAAGATAAATGAAAATTACTCTAGACGGGAATAGGGAGCTCGTCGAGCAAGACCTCAACTTCTCCACCAGTTATCGACCTCACGAAGCAGGAGCTGACCAATGCGTGTCATTGACGACAACATCGGTGTTTCCACATTTCAGCAATTATACTTCTGTACAGTCCTTGCTGTTGCACAGAGAAGTCGCTGTGACAACTGCCTGACCCTGATGCGCACAAATCCTGACTTATTCCCGTCTTTCAATTTCTCTTGGTAGTCAATCTACGGCAACCGTAAAGAACAACTTGGGATGAAACTACTCACAATTTCGCTGCTAACTGTTCTGCAGCTTAAGATCGCTTTCGTCCTTAGGTTCTTGTTGAACACATGGTTTACGAAAACTCGTCGATCGCACTCATCTGATTAGCAGCAAGGAAAGCGAAACCGGTGGTGGGCAGTCGGAGAGTTCTCAGCAACATTCTATGCAACACATTCAGTTGAAAGCCACCACACATGCTAGATTCAGTGGAGATTCCACTGTCCCGTGAAAACCAAATTGGCATGTAAATGATCACACTTCCAAAAGAAATTCGAAGGTTTTGCCTTCAGTCTATGAAATTTCCTTGAGAAAGACACTCGTAACAGGAGGCATATTGATTTTCAACGTGATGCCCATTGAAGCGCTTACTGTACTGTTCATATAGATGATGGCTTTTCCTTAATCAATCGGAACTTGTGAATGTTGCCGAATACAAACAGATCACATTCACTAAACCGCGATCATGGTGACCACTTGGGTGGAAAATCCCAAACCTGAGAAACACAGATGGAGCTGATTGATCTGGGTGAGAGAAGGAAGCTCCTCAAAATGTTTCCAAAATCTTGAGCACTGGTTTACGGCACTCTGGGTGAACGACATGTGGGGCGACCTATTCTCTGGGGATAGATAAGTCACTTCACACTTCATCTCAAAGATCGATTGTCGGGATAAGATCACATAAAAATATATAGTTTCATAACATTGCACATTGGACGAGCATACTGAACCACCAAATGCTCCTTGATCAAATATAAGTAGCTAGGGAAAAGATTTTAGTACAAGAAATGACGTTTTTCTGAGACCGGTCTTTTTGTAACAGGGATTGTTGTGTTACACTGGTGTTGCAGGCCAACCCGCACAAAGGTGCTCACCAACTCTGTAGATTAACCATGCGCTTGCGTTTCTACACTCTGAATTAATGAGCAACACATTAATTTCGCAGTTAACGGGATTCTGCGAGTTACTGTTCACTCATAAACACTAACAGCTTTCTAACTTTGGTCGCCGAATATTCGAGTTGCTTGTGATCTACACCTACCTGCATTTTCGGGTTCTGAGAAAATACTATGTCTCTCTCTCCACATAGAATACGAGGTAAATTGTTTAAACGCATTTTGTGCAACTTTTTTGGATCCCGATAACACACGTATTACTGCGCACACACAACTTTTTAAACGCATTTTGTGCGCCTTTTTTGGATCCCGCTAACACACGCATAACTGCGCACACACAACTTAAGTCACTCACAAAAATGTTGCACGAAGTGGTGCGCACAACGACACTCGACTCACAAGTCGTTGTTGTGTGTGCATCACGTAAAACCATTAATGAGAGCGACAGCGAATATTTGAATCATTTTACAACCTGTCCTTCTCTCTACCTCGTGACTGCACGCATATGTGTGTAGTTAACTCTAGTCTAAGAATGCTACTTAAGCCTACCAAGCACTATGCGAAGGGCGCCAGTTTCTAAATCACTTTCAAAATGGGAAAGATCACCATTGTAAGTTGGGCACTCTCATAGTGTCTCTAAAGACGTCATTGCTTCTTATTCGTCTGCTGATTTTCATCTTGAATTTGGCACCTTTAACAGGTCTATGCCCCAGATGCCAATGCCTCCTCTTCTGTACCAAGACAGAAACCAGCTGCCGAAGATGTTGGTGGTAGACCTGTGGATGTCACACGAGAGAGCCCTGATGCTTATCGTAAGTCTATCACAGCGTATTTTCGGGTGGATACATAACGCAGGCTTTTTATTTTCGTTATTTTCGTCTGAGGGATTTTCTCGTCCGGTGACCAACAGTTTATTATCTCTATGCCAGCAAAGGGTTTGACCGATAGCATAAGAAACAATAACGAATTCAGGATGATCAAAAGTGCCCTGCCGCGGATAACAACAAGGCTAACGCAGTATTTGGAGCACTCTCCTAGATCCCCTACTTCAGGTTTCAAAGCAGTGACGTCGTTTTGAGCACTTTCTTGCTTAACCCTCAACCGGAGTGAAACTTGTGCAAGACACTGCTGGGAAATTAGCAAACATGGTTACTACTTTCACGATGCAAGTAGTTAAACGAATAAAGGCCTTCTTGGTGACGATAGGAGCGAAAAAAACATTCGAAATCTTGTGACAGAAGAATAACGATGGAATGGACATCAGATCAAGGTTTACCGAAAAACTACCCACGGAACGACAAGAAAATCTTCACAAGCAGCTTGAGAAAATTTTCAATTGATACTCAGAGTACTACGCACTGTGTGACCTAGATATCCGAATTTCTCTATTCCTTGACTCTTCCCTTCGCATGCATGTGTGTGGTACGGAACGAGATTGACAGCAACCAACAACATCTCTGATTTCACTAGCCGGGAAGAATAAAATAACTCGTATGCAAACTATTAAGTTGCCAAACCCACTGTCCAGTCACTCTAAATATTTATCGTAAAGCTCGTCGCTCCGATGACTTTCTGGCTAATTGCTATTTATCGGTGATCTCGCCTGTGTGTTGCCAAATAGCTGTGAGCTGTTCTGGAGATACAAAGACTGTAAGGGTAACCGGAAGGCAACTTACCTTAAATATGAAGCGTATGAGTCATATAGTCATTATTTTGTTCACCGTGACAAGATCTCTATTGCGAACTTGTAAACTGATTAATAACGGACATCTACGATATACCGTAGCGAACATGATTCAAACGGTACTGAAAAAGTACTTTCATATTGTCACTGAAAAGCCCGCTCCAAGGGAGAACGCCTCAATTAACACCAGTTGATTACGTTTCTCGGAGATTTGTCTTTTGGATTCTTGAGAGGCCATGTTCAATTCCACTCTGTGTCCTCCGATATCGACATTTTTTTCAGAATTGGAGCCTCACAGTTTATCACAATGTAAGTATAAGCATAGTCGGATCACAGAACTTCTTCAGAAGTTGACAATCGAATGAAAAAAGAGGGTCAATACGGTCAATTTCATGCAGCTAGCTCACCAAGATATCCGCACTTCGGAATAAATCATGCTGTCAACTTTTGAGTGAGGACTGTAACAAAAGAGCGTTTTGAGATGGAATTGTAGGCATAACGAAGTCATGCATTAAACTAACTCTCGTGTAGAGAAAGGGCTGTGAAATGGGGCAGTAAAATACAAGTTGCATAAGAATATTCAGGCGGGTTGGACAGACTAGGGGCCTGTTGAAAGCCTATTCGTATCGCTGAGAATTTGGAGTGACTAGTACTTGAATCTGCACGGGACTTGCCAACTGTTTTGATAAGAACATGTATGGGTGGCAGAAATCATGGTAAGTAACAGATGGTGTTCGCACAAAAGTGCACGGGAAAACGTAGTAGCACTAAGGGAAGATACATGTGTCCGCACTCATTCCACTGCCGTAGGCGTGCAACATTCGGTTTGGATAATGCAAGTGATCAGGCTATCGTTCTGATGACACCTTTCGGTTGATTTTCACATGGTGCATGCCAGAGTAAACATACGTCTTCTCTACACTAGGGCAGGTACGATTCGCTCAAAAGAGCTTCAGTTATCATTAACATCCTTCGATGGTCCTAATCTGCGGTAAGCTGATGACGTACATCATTGGATGCTTACTGGATTTGCCAGATATTGACATGAATGGTTCAAGTGCACGTAGACTGTACGATAAAAATCTAGAAGTCTACCTGAACCACAAGCCCCCTCCTTCCTGGAGCAGTTAGGCTTCGTACGCGATTTGACACATGATTTCTCAGGGCCGATACTAAGCTTTGTGTGAGAATCGCATAATGGGCCTGACGTTGATATCGTCCAGCTACTCAGGCCAATTTTGTGCAAATTGCTGGAATGTAGAAAATGATCCGACAAATTTTGAAACTGAAATGCCTGTCTGTTAATACTGATGTGGGATTGCGTTGTTGTTCTCATGATAGGGTTCAGTTTACACCCATCGGTAGCGTTCTCTGATGTAGGCTTTCTTGATTTACCAGTAAAAGCGTCCTCACACCTGCAAATGGGCCCACAGACTATGCCAAAGGAAGGGACGACCTGGTTTAAAGACCGAAGAGCTGGCTGCCTGGTAATCGGTGCGAGGTTTAATTTGGGTTTGCGATACGGACCGATCAACAGACTTGTTTTGCCAAGTCGAACCTACATCTGATCAGGAGTTTGTGAAAACCCCAATCCACCGATAAGACATTAAGCCTTGGTCCTGCATATCCTATAATCATGCCTCACTTGGAAACAGACTTCCAAGTGGATCACACGAGATTTCTAAGTTCTTGTTATGCAATAAAAAATAGAGAGTTGTAGTGATACGTAAAGATCT
Organism: Opisthorchis viverrini; assembly: GCF_000715545.1. Lineage (NCBI taxonomy): Eukaryota > Metazoa > Platyhelminthes > Trematoda > Opisthorchiida > Opisthorchiidae > Opisthorchis > Opisthorchis viverrini. The sequence continues at coordinate 349,360 of NW_008751816.1, forward strand.
GTTGGTCAAATCATGCCACAAAATCTCATGGCTATCAAGCAGTCTACCAGATGACCAAGCTACAACTATCCGCAAGTTTCACGTTCTTGACTGAAGGTGCTAGGAGAAATGACAACATATCGCAAAATGTGCTTTCTAGTTGTTCTAGGGAGATTATACATTTTGGAGTCGATAGTCTTTCATTTGTGGCCAGAACGGTTTCAGCCAATTCACATACAATTTTCGACTCCGGCACTATTGCATGCTGGAGTGAATTGTCGTCCATAATCCTGATTTGATTTGATAATATGAGTTGTCTTCATAAAGAAAAACCGAAATAAGTACAGCATGATGGCACGAGCCTTACCTTCCCAGAGTATCGTTAGTGTTTACTGGTTTAATTGATGACAGGTACTCATTTACTGAGGATGCATACCGATCAATTATCGAGTTGTCTATTTGCCTAAACATGCAATTAAATTCTTAGGCTTTTACCTCACTTTCTCAGGTAAATTTGTTGTTCAAAAGTGACTAATTTTCTTGGACCGATCAGTGTTATCTGTCGTGCATTAGAACTATTTTGCCGTTGCATTCTACCGGACCGTTTTAAATGTAAGTTCTTCATGACCCTTGCAGCTGAGTTATGTACTACATCATTGATTTCTGAAGCTTATCCTGGCAGAGGGCGACCCTACATGCCCAATTTTTGCGCGGGTAAATATCGATAGGCGCAGTCCTTCCATTCTCATTCAACGCAGGCTTTTTTGGTGTGATCAAATAAGTTTGGTGTTTCGTGCTACGTTGACTCAAACACAGTGACTGCCGGTGGTCAGAATTCCCACGATCATTTGGGCTTCAGAACTTTCAAATTTAACCCAAATACACTAGAACAGTGCTCATGCCAAGTGTGTCTTTCTGTGTAGCACAAATGCCTTCGCCAGGTGACTATTCAACTTCTGTATGGTGACAAATTCCTGTGTGTCATGTTACGGGATCAAGGGTGATTAGAAACTCAGTCGTTGCTAGGTCTCACATTTTAACGGAGTATAGCTACGCGATTGAGGTAATCGATCGGTAGACTGAACTACTCCGTTTAAACTTTGGTATTTGAGGTGAGCTCTGCACAATGCTGAGACAAACAGCTCATTCTATGACTCGAAAGATCAAGCCTTGGTCTGCCACCCGATGTGTTTTGAAAAAAAAACACAAAAGCGTGATGCTTATTAAAACAAAATAAATGCTTATCCAGTTACGTTAGCATTTTTGTGCTAACCAACCTCTTGTGGGGTAGTAACGCCGTGGATTTTTCACTTAAAGTCTTTGAGAACTTACTCGATCTTGCATAGCTTAATCCAGCCTGGTCTTTTTTTGGTGTCAGTGGGCTTTGTTACCTCCTTGCTTAAAAGATTTGTTCACATAAATTTATAACACCGGTCACTGAGGCAAAATATGCCAACTACTATGGGCGACTGTCAGTTAGACTTACCTACACCGTTGTAGCTCCCACAAGAAAAGACATCGACTGAAAGCTAGGGAATTCTTCGCATTTGAAGCTGCCTCTCCCACCCAACCCATCTTCGTAGGTTGATCAGTTTAAATTTCAGTTCTTGAAGCATCTGTTCAGATTGTTGGAATCGATCACGTTGGATTGTAGTCCGTGATGTCAAAAATACCGTTTTATTGGTAAAGCCCTCCGGTTCCGAAAACCCCTTGAAAGGAAGGGTAAGCAACCTCTAGCCAGCAGAAATGTTCGCATTCGAGAGGGAAAAAGTATTTCACTCCGTAATGAATGGTGCTCATTGGGATTGAACGTTGCCTGTGAAGCTCAGTCCTTTACTACTGCTTCAACTGTGGACGAGAACATAACTGAGCTGATTAGTTTGATTGCAAACGTTTCATTACCAATCATGGTGATGATATCGTCAGTGGCGTGGAGTCAAGCGGTGTGTCAGTGATAGTGCGCAGTGGTTACTAATCTTCCAGCCGCTACAAAACGCCTTCTGAAAAGGGTGAAGTTTCTTCAAGACATTCTAATGTTGTTCAACGAGTTTTCAACAGATCTAGCACATTTTCATGGAACTATCCGCTTGAGTTAGAGTGCTTTGTTCAGGTGTTTACTGCTATTACCCAAGTATATGAGCAAGGCTTCACAAAAAAAACGCCAGATTCGTAAAGCTGCTATCAGCTGTTGTGAAATGACTGAGTTTAATATATTGATTAGGGCACCGTCTAGCCAGACTTTGAGTTACGCAAAAGGAAATATTTCCATTAGAAAGAATCTGCGTTAGAAATTCAGAATCGAAACTCCCTGTCAGTTTTCAAAAGCAGTGCTGCCTTTGGAAATTGGATAAACGGTTGTCAGATGCTGGCTATTGAACCTTACCTTACGGCAAAGTGTAGCTTCATGTTACTGTTCGTTCTTTCGAAGTGAATCACTTAGAATATAAATCTGCCTTCGCTTCTCTGGAGGCAGTTTATCTGAGGTGTACTGAGATGAGTAAAATTTCTTGTTGCTTCATTTTGAATTACTCTGAGAAGGTTCCCGGTTTGGATAAAGAATACAAGGAGAGAAAATGCAGTAGCGTTAATCTGTTAATTTTGTACCGAGGGGAAGATTCGATCTGGGAATTTTTCACTCTGGGACATTGAGTACTAGGTCGAGTACCACGGAGTAGTTTTTGAGTCCGTTGTTTGTTGAGTTTATCCTGCAAGGTATTATGCTAGGGGGATGGGTTTGGTGATTGACCTAGTGACAAAAAACAGTCATTTACTTTTTGGTGCCTAACTGCCCAGCCATTCCATGGAGGGCCCAGATACTGCCAGGTTTCTCAAATCTTGACAAGAGCAGCCAGATATCGGGGTTGAGTTTGAGCCTTGGTAGACTACACATGATTGCAATACGCGTTTTTTAGTTTTTTTTTCCGAGTCCTGCATGCTTACTATAGACGGTTTAAATGATGCCAGTGGCGCAGTGTTGAGCAATGCCCTGCATAAAAAAGCATTCAGCCGTTGTGTTGAATAATATAAATCTTAGCTGGCAAAGAACATTCACTTTGAGAAGCTTAGGTAATTTTCAAATGGGTTTTCATGAATATTCGTAATGCACTACTACTCATAAGGTTGCTGAAAACTCGTCGACAGCCCACGACCGGTTTTGCCTTTCTTGGGGCTCATCAGGTAGACACAGTCACCGAGTTTCCGTCAACCCTATGTTCTACTTGAGAACAAATTGCACGAAGATTTGCGACCGGAAATGAAGCTCATAGGTAAGAGGTATCACTAAGACAGGATTTGTACCTGCTATTAATTTGAATGAAAATGGCGGTAGGATGCCTTATATCTCACAAAACGGAAAAGGAACTGAAGTTTTTCTTTAAATTTAACCCTTTTTCCAAAAGACTTAGTTAGCCAGTTGATTATTAAATCATTGCTCGACTGTGAAACCAACTCATTTACGTTCGCATTTGGCTTTCAGTGAAAATTCTTGAGCCGAAAAAAGGCAAGGGGCGTATGCAATTCAACCCTCATATACCGAAAACCCTCACTCCGAAAGGTTACGCCAAAGTGAGTTTGAAAATTCGGGTCTCGGGAGTTTTATATTGAACATTGGTCGAAAATACATGCACGCTTTATGGTGGATCAATTGTCAGCTGACAGGTTTGTTGCTGCCAATCGATCTTTTTAGTAGTTTGAACACTCAACCACTTGGCCAAAAACAGCCTATAATTCGTGTGATCAACTCCCACTTAGACAGTATTGGTAGCCGCTCATCGCACAGCACGTTGCATGTCAACTGGCCGCTTGAGTGATGACCTATCAGCTGGAAGTTTTACTGATCTGAACTACTTGCAGATTGTTAGTAGTGAGGAAATTTGAGAAGACTCCCTTGATTTTCGTGAGATGCTCCCTGCTGATGATCCCCAAAAGGATGAAGCGGCTCTAGAGTGATTCTCGGTTTTTCAGTGGCTTTTCAGGATCTACCTAAATTATGAAATCTTTATTAAAGTTGGACGCAAATTCGTCAACCCATTGTGGATCATAGAATATCCTAGGGACAGTTTGCCCCAAGTAACTACCACAAGTCATTCGCCAGTTCAAGCTTTCGTGTTCAGACGAACGCGTTGGCCAAGCAAGTAGACAACCGGCAGAATACCCGAGAACACCCACTGATGGTAGTGTACGTGCTACTCACATAGGTTACTAGTAGTGCTGCCTTTATACAGTTTGAAGTGTTGCATTCGAAATCCACAGGAGGTGGTTCTTGAATTAATCATTTTATTATCTGGTATTGCTTCTTCGATACCAGACTTTCAGATGGTGATTGGGAGAAGTTCTAGGAAAGCCTTATGCTAAGAAGCATTTTGTTCATATCTTTAGCTAATTTGGTTTTTCAAGGGACCCACCTGAAAGCCGGCTGAATCACTCGTTTGTGATGTGTTTCTCTAAAAAACGAAAGATCCAGCCGGATTCCAGGCGAGTCTCCCGAAAAACCATATCTGTTTGCAAATGAGTGCATTTCGCTGAGTGCTTGTTTCCCTGAGCCGCAAAATAGGTAAAAAGTGAATAAGTGTTTTGTGGTATTGAGTAGCCATGCACCGCATAACTTCTTTGTAAGACACAGGCGATTTTGAGACGATGTCAACTTTGGTGCCAGGGATCAGCAGAGAAATAATAAGGTCGTTGCCACAGTGCACGTGAGCGAATAAACTCACCGGTGCGCGTGTTTCTGTGTTAGGGGTAGAACAGCGTGTTTTTCGTGTTTCGAAGGACGTGAGATAGTCTAGTGATATCAGGCAGTGTCAATCAACACTTCGCAAAGCAATTCGTTAGAGAATGTCAAAAAAAACTTGACTCAAAATTGCAGCCTGTGAAAACATTCGTTCAGATGAACAGTTCTCCGTACCTAAACAATCTAACAGAAACTGATCTCAGTTTGTCACCATAGTTAAACTAATTAGGAACTCTTGTAGTCTCGTCACATTTTCTCCTGTTCTTTGTGAACTCATATCCACGTTCATTGTCGCCAATTCAGTTCCTAACCTACTTTGGTCCAAGTCAAAAATATGCAGTTTCCAGTTAGCTGCCGGTAGGGTAATATAGAAAACTGATAGCATTCTGATGGTTTCCTGCCATAACACACTACTCATGAGGCTACCGTGAACTCCTCAGCTGACAGCGACCGGTTTACTCTTCTTGGAGTTCGTCAGATAGACAGAGGTCCCACCAACCATACGCTCCAAATGAACCCAGACCAGACCGGATTTGCGTTTTATACATAATTGCTTTGCATTGCATTCCTTTCGAGATTATATCTGTTTCACGGCCTTGTATGTTTTACCCCATTGGGTCGAGGGTCAAGCGATTATTGCTCAGCAGCCACGCAAACACCCTCAGTCCTTTCACTGAATGGTTAATTCGCATCGGGTATCAACCAACAATAGATTTTCGATCGGGCTCTAATGTTGCTGCAAGTATTCTGCTGAACTTGCATTCCTTCCTGACAGACCTTATTGTCTGTTCAATAGTGGCTAATATTTTTGATGCCTCAGGTTGTTACCGTACGGCCCAGTTCATACAACGTCCCTGAATTCGCGAGGTTCTTGCCAAGAATCAGATCAGTATCAAACCATTAAGACTCTAGCCTGGAAATGCCTATAAAACCAGAATGTATTTTATATCGAACCATTAGAATCAGAAATGAATGAAGCAGGACCAACGGCAAGTATATTTGGTTAACATTTTTTCGCGAATTACTGCACCACGGCGTAAGCGTAGCGTAGCGTATGAAGAGTCTAAAGTGGCTGCTGAAGTGTTTTCTGAACTCTCTTGTAGTTAGTTAGCAAACCGATGTGAGTAGCAGCATCCGTGCACCGAATTATTTTGTGTTGTATTGATTGGTAGGCTGCTTCCAGCTACTTGTCACTATAATTGTCCGTGTACTTTGAGTTTTCGGCTCACAACTTGAATTTTGGAATCGACGTTATACAATATCACTACGATATCACCACACTACGGGCTTGCCTCCTGAGACGAAGAATATTTGCTATACTTTTGAAGATGAAAAAATCATACCAAATGTAGACGGTGGTCAAATTTAATGCGGGACTCCTTCAAACACAAGTCTACGGTGTTGTTCACCAGGCTATCCTGGTTGAGTAACAGCAATAATCCGAATTTCTTGGGGCGATTTTTGTACGATTAACGCCGTGCAAAAAGCTGCATTCATGAAATTTCCCTTTTCCGATGCAAAGGGACTCATTTGCCCGAGGCTTGTTTCCTAACTTCTCTGTCCACTGATAGCGATAAACGGGTGATTGCTTCGGTGCGTTGACATTAGACTGAACGCTCGATCTTCATAATTTCTTTGCACAACAGATGAAGCTGTTGTCGAACCTCGCTAGCAAGCAACATGAAACATTGGTTCGTCGACTCAAACGTGAAGGGACTGTGTGGGAGGACCCAGATTTTCCAGCTGATGACAGCTCAGTCGGAATGTCAAAACTCCGTGGAAAGTTGGAATGGAAGAGACCAAAGGTAAAAACATCACTTATTGCTTTCTACTTATATTTTCTGTCTGGTTTCCCGAAATTGGTCAAAGTTACAGGATTACATGGATTGACAGAGATGCATATGAGCACGACATAGCTCAGTGGTTAAGGTTCAAACTCACTGACCAGAAAGTCTGTGGTTCGAACCCAACCTCTGCATTTCGATTATTCTTGTCTAGATGTGGACAACCTGGCAATGTCTCAGCACTCATGTCTCCTTTGAGCGGCACCGAAAGGGTGTTACGGCTGATCGATAATTATTATAATTATTACTAGTATCATTTCCATATTAACCTTTTCAGGGGGAGTTGGAATGACTAACTGGTAAATATAACTGGTTTCGTAACTATTTCAAACCACATCATGTGCTATATCGTTGTTTACGGAACCGCAACAAATTCGGCCTTGCTGTGTAGGCGGCGAAAGGTGATGAAGGCACGGTGTTCTGCCACTTTACCGGACACCACTAGCATGTTTCATCAGTAGTGCACAGCTTTTCATTGGTACTGATAAAACTGGCACACCGAACCCTGCTTATACACATGTAAAAGCATACTTGTGAACCACACAATTCCACTGTTTTTCTAGTTCTTTATGTTAACATTTTGTTTTTTTTTGCATTCCGTGGCATAAAAATGAGGGCATTTATTCTCATTGGCACATCCCATTTTCAGTGCCGTCCCATTTTGGAAGTTGAGCTACTCACATTCATTCGTATGAAATCGCGATTAGGATCACGTTTATAAATTTAGCGTCCTGACGGTTTTAAAACCTCTGATCAAATCTGTCCTTAATACATTCATAAAATGCAACTGTGTACCTGTTTGAACATTTAGTAGTGTTTGGCAGTTGTACACAGTACAGTGACATTGTGTATCGAAGAAATGGGGCTACCTTACTTCTGAGCAAATATCGTGCCATATGTACCATAAACGTCCATTCAAAATTCAAAAACAGATTTTTAACCTGGTCGATCGATCCATATAGCCACATCGATCAGATGCAATTCTAAAGAAGCAGGCTCCTTAACAGTAAGCAATCTGAAACACAAGGGTCCCTCTGACCATTTGATCGAAACATCAAGAAGACGCGCCACAATATTCCAACCCTTTACTGATCTCGTCAGTCGTGAGCGCAAAACTTAATTTTAAGACAGGCAAATAGCATCAAACAACCAAAGGAAGAGACATTGGTTCAGAGTGGGGTTAGATTGAGATCAGTCAGACGATTCATTTGGGCTTCTGGTTCACAGTTCCTGTAGGCACAAAGACAGGTCTTCTCACTTGGATCATATTTGCTTCACTATAGTCACTATGTAGCTCGGATGGCTTAACAACAGAGAGAATGAGATCTTGGGTAGCAAAAGTAGTGTGTTATATTTCATACGCGATGGTCACGTGATTGTCCGATTTGTTCGTAGTAATTTTTCCTTGACATGCTTAGTTTGTCTGAGCGGAAGGCTGGTTATTTCTGCCGACGCGAACGTAATTTCAGAGGCACGTAAACTGAAATGAAGTACATAAATCAGTAAAATTAAGTCAGCCCTCACTTCTAGCCAGTAAAGGGTTTCATGTACATGTTCCGGTGGCTTCTAAGTCTTCAGTATTCATTATACGTCGATATGTGTCTTTCTAGTATAGAAAAACCTTATGATAATCTGATCATATACTAAGATGACGACTTATGTTTTGCATGCAAAGATGAGTACAACGGAACGGGGGGAAAACAGAAATCATATTGGGGAAGGTTGCTGAATAGGTCCAGTTTTTCCCCTTCTATAGAACTGTGATGAAGGCGCAGGGTAGAGAATGAGCACTAAGAGCGCAAAAAGCTGCAAGCATGATAAGCAGCTCAATGGTCAGTGTTCATGGTTGATTTTATCGTATCACTTCATTAGTATATGACTCTTTTGAACTACATCTGAAAAACGCCAGTAAGTTTTCCCCCTTGACTTGACGACATCTTTACCAGCGTTAAGTTATGAAAGTTTTCACCAACAGTTGGAATATTCAAATAGGTCTCCGAATTGAAGATAAAGTTCCCGAAGAGTGATTTTCTGTGAGCAGAAAAATTCAAACTCAACTCTGAAGGGATATGGTTACACACAAATGGGTGGTGTCCGCAGGGGGGAGTCACTTAGGCCTAATTCTGCTGGGCAGAACACCTGTGATGCTAGGATATGTAAGCCTTTAGTTAGACCGACATTTTTGGTGCCTGATTTGAGCGAGGATGGCCGCGGTTTCGAGACAAGCACTAATACGGTTTCGAAAGTTTGACGGAAAAGCCGTGCAAACTGTCTGAACCAATTAAACAAACAACTCTGTCTGAATTTTGAGGTGGTAATCTCAAAACTGGATTGGATGGGACTATTTTTAACGGAAGAGTACTGTAAGAAGTGGCCATTTCTCGCTAGTTTTTATAACCCTTTTTCTCGTTTTCTGATCAGGTGGTCGTTGACTTGTTCATCGAGCTTGGCAGTCGGTTGGCAAATGTTTTGCTGCCTGTGTGGAAAATACCTACAGTGAACGGTTGAATGGGCACAACTTCTTTATCCACTTAAGTTCATATAGTTTCCAAACGATATCTCATGTCTCTCGATGTGACCGGATAACTGAATAGTAGGGTTTTTATGATCTCTTTGCTCCGCCTAGGACCCGCGTTGTGTTGTAGTCCGACAAATTGCAGAACACCTCACCCAAAAGCGACCGAAATCGAGGAATTGTTAATAAAGATGGTCAGAGCCTTATTTGGGGTTTGATTTAGGATGAATTATCTCTATTTCTAACTACCCACTTGTATGAATGCATTATACCCTATCTAAATGACTGAATCCGATCAGTCAGGTGCCATTCCTTCGCCTTGAATTTACGGTAAGATTGGATCGAAATACAATAACACAAACGGGCGATTGAGCCTGTGGTTGAAAGAATCAGTAGGAATGATATTGTTACGGAATTAATTCACGTCGTTCGCCACAGGAAGTGCGAAAAGGAGCAAAATGGTAAAGCATTACAGTGTTAGTGGCATCTTAACGTGACCGATCAATAAGCCTGTGACAATCTGAGAGCAACGCTCAAGCCTCAGAATGCAAGCTTGTATCGAACAATCAATACTGCTCCAGGGAACTTAAGTACATGTGACCGACTGCCTGGTGTCATGATCGTGAGTGAAAAACAAAGTACAATTCTGCCTTTTCTTGTGCAATTCGAGAATTGGCTGCGTGTGATTGAAAATAGACCAGGAAGATGGAATGTACTGTGAACTGACTAACGGATCTTCTGTCAACGCCGAGAATCACTTCAGCGTTATAGAGGCCTGATAACGGAGCTCTAACTTGTAATCGACTATCAGTACAATAAAATTTTCGAAAAATAAACTACACAAATATAGAAAATAGTTGATGGAATGTGTAGCCACCCAAAACCAACTGGCACCGTGTGCTGGGATATGAATGCTGACTTGAGAAAAAATAAGTAATGCGATGCTGACTTCATAGTCTTGCCGTGCTCAACACAAAAGAGATATGGACAAGAGACATGCCGGGCGGTTATGGGGAGGAAGACATCTGAAGCCTCAAAGAAGCATAACAATGGCGTAGTTTGAACTATCCGTACTTGTGTGTTCGGTGGAAACCGTCTGACAGATCACGAGCCGCTTTGCTCTATTTGAAGTCCATCAGGAAGTCTGGTCTCCGAGTTCTCACCAGCCTTAGGCTGTATTTGGACATCAAGTTGCTTGGATATGGCAAAGAACATTGATTTAAAATATACTACATTCATTCAAAATACAATCTTTTTTATGAACCTCTTCAAATGAATGTGCGTGCAGAAAGACCACCCCAATTTCTTTTGGAATGATATTCAAGATATCCGGCAATTCGTTATCTGATTCGAAACAATCAATGTTCACAATAATCTCGTTTGAATGCTCCGCTCTTTATTTTCTCAATATACTGAGAGTCATCTTTGAGTCATCTTTCAAACAGTCAGACGAATCCAGCAAACTTCTCACGTGTGAACACTTGTGATAACTCAAATTGATTGCGCACTCGTTAAGTAGTGATATTAACGATCAGCTCACATACCAGTGCCCAGATTTCAAATCTCGGCAAGACCAAAAATATGCACTTTTAGTGAGTTCCAATAACTGCGAAACTCGAGTCCACTGCTCCTCCCCTTAGTGCGAACTCACCAGAGTAAGTTCTCCAGGAAAAAATGAGAATGCCATGAACTCGAAACCGGAGGCTGTTTAGAGCCACCACTTAGTAATCAGACTCCGATTCCCAGATAGGATCCGATAATAAGGAATTGATAAATGCGTGTAGTAAGATCAGATCCCGTGAAGGGTCCAGCCACCGTCAACGTGAGGATTCCCAACAAGAAGATCTCCAGTAATTCAACCATGCGCGTGAGATCAAAACCAAACCTTCACTCAGATCATTGTTCAATTGAAGAATTGGCATTCTCAACCTCCAGGAATAACATCTTCCTGAGAAGCCCAAAATGGGCTCTCTTTGAATTTTTAACAACTTAATTCGCAGTATGTGGTGCGCAAGTGCAAACGCAAAAAGAAACAAGCTTATGAGGATGATTGCGGAGTAAATTGAATCAATTTGTAAGTGAAAAACTTGTCAAAATAACCGGAGTGCAACAACCTTTCACCTTCTGTCTCTGCAGGATATCAATCCCAGGGCAGAATTCTTCGTCGGGGGTGCGAGCCGTTTCGACATTGAACAGGGCGAATGCGGTAAGTATGCTGAAATTTTTCATCCTAACTCAGCTTAGAATAATTGCAAAGGGTTACAAAAAGTTTCTATGCCACACCAGAAAATGCTCGTTTACTGCAAGCGGCCAGTACAACTTTGGTGAAGTGATCCGGTGTTTCTAGTCCTGCGTAATTTTCATAAACACGACTTTTATCTGTTCGTAAGCATACTGCGTTGTATCTTCAACCCGTAAACTACCAAGACATTCAGGTTTTTGACAGTATCTACTTTAATTTGCTGTGCTTTAGAGTGGATAGTCCAGATGTGCGTTCAAGAAGAGGATTCTGTACACTAGTTCAGCGCATGACCGATGTAAAAACACTGGCAGATGGCTCGGTTAGTCGTGAGGTTCGAAAAAAACGTCAGCGGACAACCTTCCTGGGGAAGTCTGGGGAAACTTCTTGTTTCTGATCCTTTGATTATCTTCAGGTGCCAGGAATAGAAATGTTCTTGGCCCGAAGACATCCATGAGTCTCGGAGAAAGAAAGAACAATTGGTGCCTTGATAAAACAAGATTCCGGTTTTCAGATGGATGCCAGCTGTAAGGCAATGCGCCCGACTGTTGAGCCACAATACGAGCGAATCTCGATTCCATGGCTTTTACGTTCTCCATTGACTAAATAGAATAGGATAGGACGAATCTGCCAGGTAGGTGGAGATCGGGCATTTTTTGGTCGGCGAAGAAATATTACCCCTTGATTAATAGTCAGAGACGAGAGAAATCGATACGGATAAGAATATCGCCACCATTTTTCGTACAATGCGTGAGTATCCTTAGGAATCCCATATTCCCGATGTACAATTTCGAGGAATACTCTCTCAATTCTTCTCATCCGTTATAGGTGACTGTTGGTTACTGGCTGTGGTTTCCTCGATTTCGAGCTATCCGGCTTTGTTCCAGCAAGTCGTTCCTCCTGATCAGCCAATGAGAGGTGAAGATTACGTTGGCGTATTTCGAATGCGATTCTGGCAGTTTGGCCAATGGGTGGAGGTATTAGTGGACGATCGCCTACCAGTCTACAGAGGGACAACACGCTTAGCCTTCATGCACTCGGCTGACGACAATGAGTTTTGGTCAGCATTGTTAGAAAAGGCATATGCAAAGTGAGTTTCGTAAAATTCATGAGAAAATGTTCGCTCTTCCTCAAGACGTCAATATTCAGGCAGCCTTTTTTATAATTGATGGTTATTTCGCCCATATACTAATAGAAATCTCAATAAGATACCATAGCGGCTTGCTGAAATGTGAACTCTAAAGACTTTGCCTCACAGTGTGCCTCAATGTTCAACCACAACACCTAGGATTTACTTTTTGCTCCTATTCCTGATCAACACCCTGTCAATATTACCACCACCGATTCTAGGTGACAGTGACTATACGAAGACCGCTTGGCACTGATCCGGTTGTTAGATCCTTATTCAGTCTGTGATGAAAAGCCGAGAATCACTGTACAGCTGTTTCATCCTTATTGCAGATCATCAGTAGTGCGCATCTCAAGGAAAGTCTACAGAGTTTCGAACCCCCCACCCCCACCTCTCAGCTGCTGGTTTGAACACCTAACCGTTCGATCAGGAGGCGCTTATCACCAGTGTGATTAACTCGCACTTAGGTAGGATGGCTCCCAATAAGAATGAAGCAGCTGTATTGTGCTTCCGGGCTTTTCAGTACAGATGGGCTTCACTTACGGGACGAAATCTCTGCCAAAATTCCCAACTTTCCTCACGTTATCAGCAATCCACAGCAATGTCAAGATGAATTTTTTCAGGAGCTGTGGTTAACCGATGCCTCAGATCGAACCCGTGTCTAGGGAGGCATGGTTTTGAGCTCGGTCTTAGCCGACTAAGAAAGGACACAAAAATGTCTGACCTACCATGCATTCAATAAATCTGACTCCCCATGCGTTCGTTCATATCCACTCCCCAAGCGATGTAGGTTCACACCTTCCACTCAGCTTGGCGTGGTCTGAACTTAATTGAGTTTTCATCCATTGTCCCCAATTTTGCTTGCTCACACTTTTTACTCGCTTCTGTGGTAATTGATCGTCTTTTGTATGCTTTCGATATCTCTTCTGTATTTACTGTGACGATGGTAGATAATCGAAAAAGATTTCCCTGGAGGCAAATTTCCGACGTAGAAGGCCGACGAGGTCAATTGAGATAAAAGCATGAACGGGTTGCATCGACCGACAGCTAATCTTGGGCATTGGTGTGGCATTCAGTAAAACCACGAAAAGTGAAATTCAAATATAAATTTTGGAAAAAAATGCAATTTTAATGTAAATGCGAGTGTACATTCAAAATTTTCCAGTACCAAGTGTGAGGTGGGAATAAAAACAAGGCCAGTACGAGGTTAATAGCTAATTGTTTCCGCACATAATAAGAGGGTCAGGTATGTTGACAGCAAGTGCTGCTTGATGAGGGGAATGTTTGGCAGGGTTTTGCAACACGAACAGAGTCCAAAGACTGCCTGAGTATTGCACTTCGTGGAGAGTCACAATCAGATCACAGCAGCTTACTCTGGACATATCCACCGATTAGTGTCACGAGATGCCTCGTCGGTTTTCCTGCGTATCTGGGTCCGCAGGCACAGCCTTTAGAGGCACTGAGTTTATTTTCAGTAGTGCTGACACAAGCCGTGTCTCTCAACCTATCAGGTGACAGTGACTATACGAAGACCGCTTGGCACTGATCCGGTTGTTAGATCCTTATTCAGTCTGTGATGAAAAGCCGAGAATCACTGTACAGCTGTTTCATCCTTATTGCAGATCATCAGTAGTGCGCATCTCAAGGAAAGTCTACAGAGTCTCGAACCCCCCACCCCCACCTCTCAGCTGCTGGTTTGAACACCTAACCGTTCGATCAGGAGGCGCTGATCACCAGTGTGATTAACTCGCACTTAGGTAGGATGGCTCCCAATAAGAATGAAGCAGCTGTATTGTGCTTCCGGGCTTTTCAGTACAGATGGGCTTCACTTACGGGACGAAATCTCTGCCAAAATTCCCAACTTTCCTCACGTTATCAGCAATCCACAGCAATGTCAAGATGAATTTTTTCAGGAGCTGTGGTTAACCGATGCCTCAGATCGAACCCGTGTCTAGGGAGGCATGGTTTTGAGCTCGGTCTTAGCCGATGAAGAAAGGACACAAAAATGTCTGACCTACCATGCATTCAATAAATCTGACTCCCCATGCGTTCGTTCATATCCACTCCCCAAGCGATGTAGGTTCACACCTTCCACTCAGCTTGGCGTGGTCTGAACTTAATTGAGTTTTCATCCATTGTCCCCAATTTTGCTTGCTCACACTTTTTACTCGCTTCTGTGGTAATTGATCGTCTTTTGTATGCTTTCGATATCTCTTCTGTATTTACTGTGACGATGGTAGATAATCGAAAAAGATTTCCCTGGAGGCAAATTTCCGACGTAGAAGGCCGACGAGGTCAATTGAGATAAAAGCATGAACGGGTTGCATCGACCGACAGCTAATCTTCGGCATTGGTGTGGCATTCAGTAAAACCACGAAAAGTGAAATTCAAATATAAATTTTGGAAAAAATGCAATTTTAATGTAAATGCGAGTGTACATTCAAAATTTTCCAGTACCAAGTGTGAGGTGGGAATAAAAACAAGGCCAGTACGAGGTTAATAGCTAATTGTTTCCGCACATAATAAGAGGGTCAGGTATGTTGACAGCAAGTGCTGCTTGATGAGGGGAATGTTTGGCAGGGTTTTGCAACACGAACAGAGTCCAAAGACTGCCTGAGTATTGCACTTCGTGGAGAGTCACAATCAGATCACAGCAGCTTACTCTGGACATATCCACCGATTAGTGTCACGAGATGCCTCGTCGGTTTTCCTGCGTATCTGGGTCCGCAGGCACAGCCTTTAGAGGCACTGAGTTTATTTTCAGTAGTGCTGACACAAGCCGTGTCTCTCAACCTATCAACACCTGGAAGGATCGTACATTCGTTTGATCCCCGTTACACGAGCCGTCCATAAGAAACTAGAATTTGACTGTGCAAACTAGTGACGGTTTACATAGATTGTCTTATCAATGTCCTACTGATAACCGGCTATCTCTGGCAGCAATATAAACGAAGTCGACTACTTCATCAGTAGGAAAGTTAGTAAACTGATCCCACAAACTCAAACATGCTACAGGATTCGGGCCAACCTCCGAGAGAGTTAATGGTGAGTGGAGCAATACGTGGATTGTTGGGTGTCCGTGTTTTCGGGAGTACTTAAATCCATGATTTTTTAGATCCAGCTGGAGTTACGTGATGCAATGTTATTTTGCTTACCACTCCTTTTCGTGAGGTCTTTTCAGACACATATTTGTGATACGCACAGCCTTTTGAACTGTATCATTATGTTAGCCAGTCAGAAACTTCTTCTTATCTTCGGAAAATATGAGCCATTCCGGAATCGCGACCTCCCGCGTTAGTTGAACAACGCCCCTTTTTTCGAAAATAGAATGACCACTCTGAACCTTCTCCCACAGTCCACGTAATCTGGGCGTTGTTGCCTTGCACTATTCAGAAGAGTTGTGACTTTTTGTCGCAGGTGGGAGCAATTGACTATTAACCAGATTGATGACTTCTCAGATGGAAGTTTCATCCCTCTTTTGGAATCGTTCCTCCTCTGAGCTGATTAGTAGTATTGGGAGATTGGAGAATTTTACTGGGCGTCTCGTCCTTTGGGTGAAGTTAATCTAGGCTGAAAAACCGAGAAGCACTTATAGCTGCTTCATCCTTACTGGGAAACACCAGAAGCTTGCACCTCAAGAAACCCAAGAGGGTCTCGATACTGCGACCTTCCGGTTAGTAGTATGAACACAAACGCTCATTATGGAACCAACTCAGGAGAAATCAATGCAAATTCGTGATTCACAGCTGCATCATGTGTTGATTCCGAGGACGAACAAAGTGGTATACAATTGGGCTCTTCTGGGGGTGCTCGCCTTCAGTAGGAGCTGTACGAGAAAAAGTGGGTCATCACTCGCCAATTTCCCTTTGATTGTTACTTTTGTTTATAAATACCACAAAATTTTAATTTAATTAAATTTTCAGAGTCAATGGCTGCTATGAGAACCTGTCAGGTGGGACACAGAGTGAGGCCATGGAAGATCTGACTGGCGGCATATGTGAAACCATTGAGCTTAGCCCACAAAAACGTCCCAAGGACTTGGTGAAGCAGATGATGATTTACGTCAATCGATGTTGTTTGATGGGCTGTTCCGTGGACGTAAGTACGATTTCTTTTGATGCCAAGAAATGTTCTTGCCTGTCATGTACTTTCCTCGTTAAGGGCACAAGTGCAAGTACAACGGCCAAGTTTGACTAAATCATTGTCATTCAGCCATACAGATTTGAGGGCGTATCTAAGCTGTTTTCAAATTCAGACCTGGGACAACCGGGATTCAACCCTCACTATCAATAAGAATGGAAGAACCATGTGCACAACGAAGGCCGGTGGCCTAGGAGTTGGCGCATGCCCTATACAGCCACTCCAACTACGCGTAATAGACAGAGAAGTATTTCGAAAAACACATGCGGCTTTGTCAGTTTTGGTGAAAATGCAACCTCCGCGTTTGTCTCTTGTCATGAACCACAGTACCTTAATGCCTTCTTATTGCCGTGAACGCCGGTCTGGATAGCCGCCTGACCGCCTGGTGCGCTTGACCAAACCAGAAAAATGTCAGTGAACGTGCAAGCCAGCTGATCTATTGATCTCCGTCGCGTACAAGTGGTCAAATTTGATACTAAGACTACAACTCATCTGTCAAGGACGAGTGAAGAACAACCAATGAAATCTGTCTCAAAGAAAAACGGTTATTCCATTGGCTGTTATGGGGTCCCGTTACGTTCTGAGCTGGTTCTCCTAATACCTTTGATTAGACCAGCAAAGGTATAAAATCCGTACTAAATTTATGTTCTTAATCATATATTATATATTCTGCAGTAAATATCGCCACCTTACCGCGCCCTCCCGCATGACTTACTGACCGAAACCACATAGCAAATCTGTCAGATTTTAGCGATTGATTTTATTCCCCTGTCGGTATACCTATCCTATGTGATAAACTCCTGAATTGTTAATATCGCCTTAACGTTTTGAAGGAGACGCATTCAATTTGTTCTTTTTGCAGTCGCAAATCATTGAGGCCAAACTTGACAACGGCTTGATTGCGGGCCATGCGTACAGCGTGACTGGGATGCAGCAAGTAAGTCAGAACACTACTACCTGATGGTGCGTTGACGACAAAGATGGACCGTTTACTTCTCTGTTCAAATGCGCCGCTTGAGAATATCATCGTTCTTCAAAGAAGTGGTTCACATCTTCTCAGTTCCACTAGTATAAGCACAAGGGACGCCCATCCACTGACAAGCTACCTCGCAAGAATGCACATCAGTCCGAACCTAATATGAGATACCCTCAAGATGGGCTTGATAGTCGTTTAGCAGTGGTGATTTCGATCAAAATAACCGACTGGATAACATAATGGTATGCCTTTGTGATCTACTACTCATAAGGTTGCTGAAAATCCATCGATAGCCCACGACCGGTTTCGCCCTTCTTGGAGCTCATCAGGTAGGCGCAGTCCCCGGGTTTCCCACAACCTTATGTTCTACTTGAAACCAAATTGCACGAAATTAGCGAATATACACTCGTTTGCAAACTTTTGAAAACATCACAAATGGGATGTTCAGCTGGGTTCCAGGTGAGTCTCTCGAAAAACCAAATTAATTTGCAAATGAGTGTATATTCGCCATTTATACAGCTGGGTTCAGAATCTACGTAGGCACTCTCACCGTCATTCCTCGTCCTGTTGTTCTGTACACGATACGGAAAGAGAGGAACTAAAAAAAGAAACCACATACACAGCGGCCTTCCAAGAGAATATTTCCGAGAATGCGGTACAACCACCTGGTCCCAAAAATATCTGGACACACTAGCGACAAGATACTCTTCGGCCTTCGGGAGGTCTACTCCATTTTCCAGAACTGCTTTAAATTTACGATCGCCAACTTCAGGTAGAAAAGCTGTCTGACTGCTGGAGGAACTAACCATTGAAAATGCGGCTGGTCATAGAGGCCACTATTTTTGACTGAAACGGTTAGATATGCTCAGGGTGGCTATTTGGATTTGTTGGGCACCGCTGATCAGCACCAATCAGTTACACATATGCCCTTCAGATGCAACAAAAAGGGCACACTCACGTGAGGTAGGAACAGTTCTCCAGGACGATATAAATCAGAGGGACAACAGGCGCTTGTATCTATTCACATTCGTATTTGTCGAGGTCATTGCGGAGCTTCCTTATTGACTTTGGGGATACCACAAAACATGATTAGTTCCATTCCTAATGCCAGCGTCGGTGCCGATCCAATGGTCACTGGGGCTTAAATAAATCGAGGACTTTTCCAAAGAGAGGACGACTGTAGACAGACACCTCGTAACTTAGCTTAAGCAACAGGAAAATCGGTGACTGACTTGAAGAGGTTCTTGCACTGCCAATGCATCTCAACAATGATGAAACAGATTTACGATGCCTCCTGGCTTTTCGCCACAGACTAATCTCATTTGTAGAACAAAATATGTATTCCCCCAAGACTCAATATTTGTCTTTTGGTGAGATAGGATTTTTGAGTCTTCAACATCTTTTATAGCGGTTGGTTTGTACGCGATTCTTAACCCGTACCATACCACAGTTTGTTGCTTTCTCCCTAGAAACCGGAGCGATATAAAGCGATTTTACAAACTAAACATGCAGTTTTGGTCTGAAAAAGTCATTAATGAAGTGTTTTGAACAGTTATTTTGCACCAGTTGGCCAGCATTTTTTGGAGAAAGCAGTCTGGCTTTTGGTTTGTCGGATTGAAGTTGTGAGTGACCCATTTTTCTGAGTGGTCCGGTGAATGAAACTGAATGACGACATTGATATAATGATTTGTCTTATGACTCCGTCCTTCGTATTCTTGGGAAAACTGAATGACGACACGATGCTCATTGATATAATGATTTATCTTATGACTCCGTCCTTCGTATTCTTGGGCGAATAATTCGCTTGATTGATTGGACTGAAAAAGTGGGGTTTTTCAAGGCTTTCGAATGTTCATTCGTTGTAATGCGACGACTTCCACAATTAGCTCTTTGTTGGGCGGGCTTCTTCGTGCTACTGATTCATCGTGGCTAAGTGGCTAAGTGAAAGGGTTTTGGTTTCAGTATTCCTGTGCATGTATTGCTCTGGTGCACTGATGTTGTCGATCGCCCAGACGCGGTGACGAAATCAGCGAAGCCTGTCGCCAGTGTTGTGGCTAAGTGCTTTAATTGTGATGGGTAGATGGCCCGTAGCCATAATGCGCTCAGTTAGCTATGTACTGATTCAGGTGTCTATTTCCAGTTAGTATCAAACAATACTCTAAACTTACCTCTAGCTGGCACATTTGCTTCTTTGTTTCAGTCCATGGAAAGGGCTTCCACCGAATGTGAACATGCACTGTACCTTCGGTGATATGGTCTCCAGTTGGTATAGGTCAAGTGTTCCTTGTGTATTATTGAATTAGTCTTTGTCTAAATTATCTGGCATAGCACAGCAAAATATCCCCGGGACGTACGATTTTCGTAGGTATGCAGTGCAGATTCTAGTTTACGGTCTTTTTGGACCAGTGGATTTCTGACTGGCTGACATAAAGATCCTACATATTTACTGAAAACGCGCACAGGTCACCAACCGCTTTCTTGCGTCTGGAGACGTATGGTACCATAGTAAGGAGCTATGTGATAACATTTTCGTTGTGGCTTACTTAGAGCTTACAACATGCACCTCTAAAGTATCGGCGGTGAGGCGTAACAAGCAAGGACGTATATGTGCTCCAATCGATTACTGTAGCCTAATTCGCTGTGCCTTCTCCGTGGTGTTCTGCTTAAGGCCTTCTGGAGACTTGATGGGTGGTAGGTTCCTACAGTTTAGAGTGGAACACAGTTAGCATGAAATTAATACACAGTGATCGAGCAAACAATCAAAATCCTTCGTTGTGTCAACTGTTCAGCTAGATGGATGCGAACTCACGAACCAAGTTCTCAACCATCGTATAAACGTGTAGCTCACATTTCTGTTCACACCAAACTTCTCAGGTTCATTACCGCGGAAACCCAACCTACCTTGTCAGATGCCGTAACCCGTGGGGTGGGAAGTACGAATGGAAAGGTGCGTGGTCAGATAAATCGCCCGAGTGGGGAGGTATCAGTGCCCAGGAAAAGCAGATACTCGATTTGAAGTTCCGGGATGATGGCGAATTCTGGTAAGTGATGAGTTGATTGAGAGACTGCTTGATTGGTTGCGTGAGATGGCTTGCGAGAAAAAGGCAGAATGTTGTTGGGGTTGCGGGACGGCTACATAGAATGCTATTTCCATTTGAATGACGTCCAAATTGTATCAAGAATTGAATACTGGTGTGTAAATAGGAGCTTGAGTTCCGACAGATTGCAGCCCATCAGTAGTTGGCTAGCTTTCGAACATCTTTCCCAATCTAGGTTGATAAACATTTATGCCATAATTCAATGAGTATTCATCCACGTACAGAGATCATAAAATAGTCTGCTATAAAGCCTCAGAAAGAGGTGTTTGGTCCTCTGTATATTTTATCTGCGGCTGAACTGAAATTAAACAAAAAGAACCCAAAAGCCTCATTATTTTTTGCTGCTTTCTCCGTGTCATTACAATATTATTGTGGCAGCTGCGCGCAAACAAATAGATGATATTGTGAAATTTTTGCCTGACCTGTGTATACTGTCCGTCCTAGACAAAAAACGAAAAGTCCCCGTCAAATGATCAATAATACCCGTGATCTCTTCTTTCATCACTCCGGAGGTTGCACTAAAGTTCAAAGCGGTAAAATATTGGGCACATGTTACTCGAAAGAGGGATTTCCCCATTTTCTGATATCAACATAGTTGATGGCTGCTTTACGGTAGGCTACGGCAAACATTTTCCCCGAAGACATATCAGGTAGACCGATACGAGATTTTAGTTACCCACCTAGAATCGAATATACTCTTACTTTTAATGACGCAGAAGCCACTTCTGAACGCGAGCTGTTTGTTGATGTACAGCCGTCCGATTTAGGTGAAACTTCCATTACGAAGTGTATCATAAGTCGGAGGGAGTGGGTCGATGATAAAAACAGGCAGTATACTAGTGCATTAGCAACGTTGTGGAATGTAGGTAGCTCGCGCATAACGAACATTCCATGTTATCCGCCTTTCCAACTTTCAAACAGACACACTCGATAGGACGTAATAGGAAAATATAACTCAGCATCCACAGCCCTGCATGATGGGTCGCTTGTATCCTCAAAGCATCCAGGGCCTTTCTACTTAATACCTTATCCCAAGTTCATCATCTTTCAGTTTTGGACCTTTTTAGGGTGTGATATGTGATATGTACCACAGATGTTTTTCATAACTGGCAATGATTTGGAACGTATAGCACTGACCGAGTTTCTGAAGTGGAGTATCAACCGCATCAGATCCGTTTTCCAGTTGTCTAATTCCGAGTTTAATGGAGACAAGCTTAATCAGGAATGTATCTCAGACATAAATTGTTGTCAAACGATAAAGATGTCCTTCGTAAAGTTCTTAATGTAACAACAGGGGAGAGTTGCTCAGGAGTGGGTTCAGTACAGACGAAATCCCATTTGAATCATAAGTGACATCCTCCGGTCAACAGTAGCGAGAGGAAGAACGACGGGAAATGAACAGACAAATCAAAGACTGGTCACACACGAAAAATAACACGAGACCCGTCTAGAATACTTACAACGAAGGCTTGTTTCAAATTCCACGTAGTTTCTTACTTTTGCATGCTTTCTAGGATGTCCTACGACGACTTTGTCACCTGCTTTTCACGTCTGGAGGTTTGCCATCTTGGTCTGGAAAGTTTAGAGTACGATCAAGATTACCGTGGGAAACGCCGGCTTGATGAAGCCATCTTCTCCGGTCATTGGGAGAAAAATGTCAATGCGGGTGGCTGTATGAATTATCGAAGTAAGTTAACCCGAAATATTCTTTAGATATGTCGGTATCACAGCAAATCAAACACCAGCCAGAAATTATGGCCCCAAAATCCGGACTGCGACAGCTGGTTTGTAATCCCACATACATCTGAAAGCGAAATATTTCTGACACCTATGTGCAGTCTAAAAGCAAGCTTCCAGAAAAGTATAAAAGTTGATCGTTGAATTCGTTGCAAAGCAACTTGCCTCTTTTGGCAGAACACCACCGGGAGGATCAAGTGCTGATCGAGTGCTGCAGGTTATATAAAACAGATTTAAGGGTGAATGGTAGCAGCGGTAAATAAAACCCTCAAATGTTCCTAATATTCTCATTTTTTACGTTTATTCGATAGTACAGAGGGGCTCATCCAAACCCAGCTGGATTTCTCGGTTTAAATAAACCCAAGTATGCGCGGCGCGAGGGCGTGTACACCACAGTTCTAGGTCATTGGGATTCACCGCTGACCGCACACGGTCAGCGGTCAGAATTAGGCACTAACAGGTCTTTTGTGAATTTAGGTGCGAACCCAACTCGACCAAATTTCATGCAATCTCCGCAAAAGTTAAGCAACTACTTGCAGCTATTTCAAACTTACAAAAATTGCAAACAATATCCTAGAGAAGTCATTAATCGTACTGCATCCTGAATTTGAAGATCACAAATCTGATCCTTTAATTTTTTACACATTCTATCACTGGTGAGAGCTGGTTGCCGATATCGACAAACGACAACCTCCAACGGACCTGTTTTACTCTTGAGGTTGGAATTCGTTCCCTCGTCAACCTCAAACTTAGCTCAGCCTGATTAATTTGTATGTCAAAGTGAAAAAAGTGCACCGATAAGTCCATCGACTGTCTACCACTATTTTCGGAAATGACAGGCCCCTATTGCTCTTCAGGTACAAGCTTTTTTCTACTCGGTTTCCATTTTCGCACAAACCCATTGAACTGAGTGTGTACAATGTGCACTGGAGTATCAGTGCATGATCGTTGGGCTAGCATATCATCCATAATTCCACGAAGGACCAATGATGTGCAATGCTGAGTTCACTGCGTTACACCAGGGTGTATGCTATCTGCAATGACCGCAGCAGAACAGCAGAAGGAGTATCCAGAGAGGAGCGACAATATATGCAGATTTAACACATAGCAGGAGGGTGGGTGCCCCATCACCCGATTTGTTTCCACTCATACCGAGCTACTCGTGAGTAGTATAAAGTGCAAACGTTTAAGGGGCTTAAAAGCGAAATACAGAAAAACCAAATTGATTTGCAAATGAGTGTATTTATCGAAAACAGTGCAATTTGGGTTCAAGTAGAACATATGATTGACGGAAACTCGTGGACTACGCCTACCTGATGATGAGTCCCAAGAAGGGCGAAACCGGTCGTGGGCTGTCGAACAGTTTTCAGCAACCTTGTGAGTAGTTTGCTTTACGAAATACAGAATCGTTCCATAGAGGTTTGGTAAACAATCGATGGATTTATTGCAACGTTTCGCTTTTGACAGAAGAGCTTCGTCAGGCCAAGTGAGAAAGTAAGCTGGCTGATTGGGCTTTAAGGCTGTCAGGGAACCATTCCGTGAGATTCCTTATGACTAGTGACTTGATCAGTGCTGGGTGTTCAGTCTGATCTTCCTGTTTGTTGGTTAGTGGGCATGACTGAGAGTTACAATAGATTGGTTAGGCGGGTTGTCTTCATGAAGAACCCGGATTTTTTGTCCTACTTTTTTCGTCTAGGACACCTTACTGGAAAATTCCCCTTGGAGTCGTTCACAGATTTCGTTCACCTGTCTTCGTCCAAGGGTGCTGAGACAATTGGTTTGGGGATAGGGTTAGTGTAGTTAATAAGATGTAACTCTACTTGGATTTTGCACTTTTAGACCGAGACCGTTTCGCTGATAACTGCACACCGCCTCGTGTCTTATCGGCTGATCTAAGACCGCTCTGCACACGTTTGCAAGTTCTACCCCCTCTATTCTATTCACGCTGGGATGCTTGGCGATTTCCACCGCCTCGGCCACCAGCCGCTCTGGTGTGAATCCCGTCTCAGGATGTCCACATTTTCTAAATCTATCCTATGTCCAGTGTCTAGAGCATACTGTGCCAGTGCCGAATCTTTGACTAACGCCTGGTATTCATCTGTATTTCTCGGTGGTCTGTTAATGGAACGCTTATGCTCACTGATTCTGATTCTAGGTAGTTCCAAGTTTCCCGCCCGTGAATATCTTGAATTTTGCACAGTTTTCACCCAGCAAGCAAAGTAAATCTGTGGTGAAAAACCGAGAAGCACAGTGCAGCCGTTTCGCCTTTGCGGACGTATAGGCGATAACAAATATCTCACGAACTTAAGGGCAAAACCGAATCCACCACTTTCTGGTTTGTGGCTTAGACCTCGAGTGTCTAGCCAGGTGTGTAGCTCTATCTAGGTGGGAAGTACATGAGCGAACATACTGTCAGAATAGGTCAACTGAACTAAATAGTCAATAGCTCATTCGTTCAGCTGTAACAAATTTTCAGTATAGAGGTGCCATGCCACCTAGGGCTGGGATACTGCCAGGTCGCCCAAGCCTAGACAGGGGAAGTCGAGATGCAGAGGTCGGGTTCGAACCACGGGCCTTCCGGTCTGTAAATTCGCGCTCTAACCACTTGAGGCATCTTGCTCCTCACTAATTTAGTAAAGATAAAATCTTCAAAACGAGCGTTTGCATTAACCTAAAACAAATATACTTTCGAAGCAAAAATAAAAGACCACGCAAAAACATAAAATCGCAAACGGAATATTCGGTTAATGTCTTTTCATCACACCAGCCACGTCACGTGATTTTGTGTTGCTTACTGGTGTCCGCATGACAAGTCCTCAGATGGACGGCCCATGGGGGTTCTTCCTTTCTAAGTGGACTTCTGTAGCTAGTAGGTAGCGAGGTCCCAAATTTCACTAAAGGGTTCACTCTGTGGATGCATGTTAACAAAACTGCTGGCTATTCAGTCGTTGCCAAGTTACATAGTGTACAACCGCCGGCAATAAGGTCAAGAGTTCCAGTTCTCCGTCCAAGCTTATGAAGTACAGATTAATGCTGGTCCCCAGCATAGCTGGTGAAGTCGCCCTCAGCTACTCGGTCTTCCAGTGCAGCTAGGCTTCTCTTGCAGGATGATGTCCCAACTAATGGAGACTTGTATCCAAACTTTAGAAAAGCTCCATAGCACACTTAGACGGAAGCGATTTGTGGGTCTGTGCATGCGTTACACTACACACATGGTGGTAAGTATAGGGTGTGAATAACGTAACGACTTTTATTGATTCGTGGTCGATATGAAAAAAATAGTGTCACGATGGTCTCCAAATGTGCAAGCACAACTCCGTGTTTGATGTTTTATTTCAGCTCAGGTGTGAAAAGAGTCAGCAATCGGTATTTACTACGTCCCGACTCGAAATGATGAGACGACTTGGTGAACGAATACTGACAGGATCGGAATTATCTATACAAGTACCGGATCAATAAACTCGCGGCTAACGACGGTTGAATCGCACGCGTGCACCTAGTTGACAAGGCTAGCATTATAACCGGCTGCGTGGTCACTATAAGTGTGATGCAAAACTGGGTATATATATATACGTATATTCATATATATTTATAAAATGTGTAAAGTGGGGAAATAGACTTTGGGGAAGTGGCTGTTACAGAAGGTAGTGTTTGTTTCGTCACTATTTGACGAGGCATCGTCACCTGCATTCGGGCCAATAATTTCCTTTTGCTTGTTGTGTACATCCCTACACATCTACGAAGAGCTTGATCAATCAAAACCTACTGCTCCGTCCGTTCACTTGAGACCCGTGCTGTGTTATGTTATGCCCTTCTTGCATTTGATTGGCTCGTTAGGTGAAATTCTCTTAGTCCCCATTCCCCTCACTCTAATTGGCCAGTTTCCTAAAGTCGTGGCCTGCTTGATTAATTGACTGTTATAATCAAAGATGACTACCGACAGATTCGAAATAATTCTGCTCAGAAGCTCAACTATTCGACTCGAAAGCTGCCATCGATTTCCTTAGAAATGCATCGACGAACCGAGCCAGAAGACCAAATTACCTCACAGCTAAAGTACACAACGAACCGGAACGTCTGTCGATGACTGTATCTAGTCTAAGGCATGATAAAAGGATGAAATCAATTTTTTCTCACAAAACCGCCGGATACACGTTGTCTTTTACTTGTGGGGAGTGCAAATGTTTGCCGCTAAAGCACGACGCTCACACATCCATTCATCAAGTGACCGCATCTTTATCTATCATATCTTCCCACAGATACTTATTGGACCAACCCACAGTTCCGTATCGCTGTAGTTGATCCTGATCCGGACGATGATGAACAAAAAGCCACCATTATTATTGGTCTCATGCAGCGTGATGTCCGCAAAAAAAGCGGTGCTCAGTTCTTCCCTATCGGTTTTACTCTGTATCAGGTACGTATTCTGTGAAACATGTGACCAGTGGTAGAGGAACATTTGGTTTCTCTTATCTCCGTTCCTTCAAATGTCGCTACAAAACGATTCTCATTTATCTCCACAAAAGATAGAATTCTAGATCTGATTCCTTCTGGTTACTAGTTTGTTAGGAGACCATTATTCTACTTATTTACCGATTTGTTTGCAAAGGTTCCCCAAGACCAAGAATCATTGCTCACACGGGCGCAGTTACTTTCCAAGTCACCGTGCGGTCGATCTTCGTTTATCAATACACGAGAAGTCTGTGCGCATTTTTCGCTTTTACCCGGAGCATATGTGATTGTTCCGAGTACATTTGAGCCAAACCAGGATGTCGAATTCATCCTTCGAGTGGTCTCACAGGTGGCCGTGCCGAATAAGTAAGTACCAGTTTTGGGAGAAGGTCAAAGTATTATCCAGATCTCTGAGTTAGTGCTGACCAAAACGGCTCCAAGGAGAATAACAAGCCTTTAATTGTAATGCACTACTCATAAGGTAACTGAAAATACGTTGACAGTCCACAATCAGTTTCGCCTTTCTTGGGGCTCATCAGGTAGGCGCAGTCACCGAGTTTCTGTCAACCATATGTTCTAATTGAAACCAAATTGCACGAAATTAGCGAAATACACCCATTTGCAAACTAATTTGGTCTTTCGAGCGAATCACCTAAAACCCAGCTGAATCTCTCGTTTGTGATGTTTCCAGGCAACTGAATGTGTTGCACCAGGCCGCCTCCTGTTTCAGAAGCTACGATATTCATGATATCGCGATACATGTATATATTTGTAATGCACTACTCATAAGGTTGCTGAAAATCCGTCGACAGCCACAACACATTCAGTTGCCTGGAAACATCACAAACGAGAGATTCAGCTGGGTTTTAGGTGATTCGCTCGAAAGACCAAATTAGTTTGCAAATGGGTGTATTTCGCTAATTTCGTATAATTCAACCTGTCTCAATATGATTGCTATCCAGGGAGAAGGAAATCTGGTAACTCAAACTGGTTGTGATAATTGGAGTTAAGGAGCTTAAGGGGATAAAGTGACATCTTGTTGCCCATTGTCTATCGCTGACTTAGGCCTCTCGTCAAACCTTTCGAGGACTTGTAAGATATGGTTCACAGATGCCTAGGTAGGTTTAAAACATCAACCTCACGGGGATGGGGAGGTGGCTGTAATAAATGAAGTTCCTTTGCTTATTCGAACAGTGCAGTGTCTATACTTTTCTTCGACACGGTCGGGCTTTATGACACAGGGTAAACCAGTAGTACTTTGCGGCAAGACAACAGCCGACTAACCTACCAGTTTAGCGACCTCCATTCAGAGGCTTGGATAAGTGAACAGACACGACAAAAACTTTCGTCACCTGAGCAATGTCGGACTAAATAAGTGGCCTGGTTGACAGTCCCTCTCTGTCCAAAGACAAGTCTGTTGTGATTTGATGAACAAAGCTTCATTCCTTACTACACGAGGGACAGTCTTGTTTCATGACTGAACGGCGAGTCTTCTGGTGGTCCTCACCAAATGTAACTCGATTATAGTGTATAACTGCTTTCAAACGGAAGCCTGCTAAGACCTAATGTTGTTGTTCACTTGGTACTTTGAGGTGAGGGATTGAACACGTAGTCTCCCCGAACAAAGATTCCCATCCCGAACGGTCTAGCTGGTCTCATTTGGGGAGGTGGTATCGCTTGTGAGAACTTTTTCTGCCAGTCCCACGGAAAAACATTATCGTGCATACCTAGAATGATTCTCGGGTCTTAATTATACTCTGAGCCTACTTAGTTATACTGGCTTAAAGAGACCATTTTTATCGAGAGTATCGGCGACACAACAGAAGTTTGGATAAATCCCACAGGGCTTTTTTTTACAAATGCCGAGTAGCGTGGAGACAGGGTCTCTCATCTGAATCAAAGCATGCATCTGCTTGCTTTTCCCAACACCAGAGGGAGAAAATCTGCGCATCGAACGAATAGTTTATTGTGTTGGCACAGCCTTATTTCAGCTAATGTTTCTTACAGTAGATTATAATAGGACACCAGGCTATAAGATTTGTGCACACAACGTCTTTCAGGAAACTGGGCTGCTTGTAACATTATAAGACCAATCATTGTGCTCCCAAGACAAAGTAACTCAAGCCCACTCGTGGTATGGTCAAGACCAGCCAAGGAGATAAACTCTTAAAAGTCCAGTGTCTTTGTCAGAAATGTTCCATACATGGTGAATGACGACATATATTCTCTTCTAGGAGAGGCTCAGTGAGTAGAACTCATGGAGCCTCTGCGATAAGTTGCTCCATCTGAAGAATAGTTTCCACAAAAGGAGAAATCGTAGTATGTTATATCATGCCGAAAACATCCATATCTAGGCACTCAAAGAGGCAACTCTGACCACGTTTTTTTAGCCAGATGCCAAATTATTGTCAGAATATGGAAGAGCCTAGTCCACTGATTTCTCATCTTGATCTTTCTCGACGAGGTTTAAGTGCTGCGAAGATATTTACAGGGCTGCTTGAAGTTATGGGGTGGGCTAACAGAAGCCAAAATTTGCAACACGATAACCAAACGAGGTCACCTGATATGGAGGAAAATACAAGCCCTCCGGCTGACAATGAGTCGCTCATTAAGCACCAGGCAAAGGCCAAAGAGCAGAGGTTTGAGAAACCATGCGTCTGTTCCGTTCCGCGAATTTTCTCGGCCAGTAGAGCTTGAGTGTTCATACAAATTAGTTTTTCGAACAGAGGCAGGTTTACGCACAGATACTGCCTCGACGACAGCATGTAATCTGGTTCACGTAAATTCCCAATCCCGTGAAAGCGTGAAACGTGAAAAGACAATATGATTAGAACTGATTGCGTGCACAGCATTTGGACTGGGATCGTGTTGGTCGACGAAAGTGGGCAGTGTTCACTGATTCTAGCAGGCAATCGCCTTGTTTCACAACAAATGTATGATACCATGCAAAGACATTCGAATGAATACACAAATGCCTGTTTACGGACTGCAGCAATTTGTCCATTGGTTTCCTGAGTAGGATGGTGTTTCGATTGGAAAAGTACCCGTAGGTGTTCCGATGCGTAGGTAATTCAGGTACCTGTCCAGAGTCTCCGCGATATCACTTCGACAACAGGATAACTCCTGAAAGGCAAGTTGATGTAAGCCGGTTTCGCTGATTGTGGTTTCAGTCTTGGCTTTACCGCCTGTGAGGTGTGTTGCACTAAGCGGTTTGAATGCATGTTTTCCGTATCGTTATTCGGACTTCTGAGGAGGCATTCTCTCCGAAATTCCATCGTAAGCCCATGATAGTTAAGCAACGATTATAAAACACAACTGATGACAAGCGTATTCTGCTCCATTGTCGAAAGACGGTTCTATCCACCTGATCTAATTATAACCTTCCAACAATTTTTAGAGAACTTGATGACGGCAACGTGAATTTGGACATTCCAGAGGTAAGTGAAACTCATTAAACAACAAAGGAAGCAAACTTGTTGAAGGGCTTCATAAAAGATTCCTTGGTTAGGTATGTAGGCTGTGCAATCGTGTAATTCCTACACTACTATCAGGCTTAATAGCAGTATAAGCCGAAGTGCGAAGCGAAACCGAGATGAGCCTTGATTCCGTTTAGCTTTAGTGTTAGTTTCGACCGCTTCAGCATAGCTGCATATTAGCTATGCCTCAATATAGTTTCCCAATCAGGGTAAATCAACGTTAACTGAAATTTCTTTGGTTCAAATGCACAGAAGTGTAACAGATACGAACTTCCCCGGAATATAAGTTACTAGGCGGTTGCTGCCAAGAGAAACGTGTTGGCGACACCAAAGTTGCTACTTCTGTTCCGTTGGGAATTCAGTAGTCCTAAGACAGTTCGAAACAAAGCTTTTCCAGTCTCACTTGAACCGTTTGTTATAACAAGCACTCACCTCACCGACTCTCCACCAAGCCTGTCGCGAACCGCACTACGGTTCCGAGATGGTAACACACTGTGTTGCCATATTGGTGGCTCGGGTCTGTACAGTACGCATCATCATCAGTACGTACTGATGATGTCTTCTCGAATGGTGACGAAAAGTTTGCAAGCCAGTTACCAAGCTCAATTACCGAAAAATGGATCAGATTGTATTCTCCACAAGAAAATAAGCTTGGAAGAGGAACACTACTCAGTGCATAAAAATTCGTAAGACTATTTGACTCATTATGGTCAGGGAACAAAAAGAACACGTTTGTTTCCTGTTTTGTACACCATTCACTCGACCATTACTTTTCACAGGATGTCATGGAGGCTGTGAGATTGGAGAACGAAATCCTGGTAAGTCTTGAATTTCCTCATTACTGCTTCAAAGTTTTATTGCTATCTTACGACCGCAGATGTCACGTACGTACAAATTCCATCACCCATCTGTAGAGATTTTCCAGTATGGCCGATTGAAGCTCTATGTCACGCTACTGATGAATGTTCCCCACAAGAACTCACTCTATAATATTCTATTCTGAGCTACAAGACAGATATGTGTTCTATAAGACATGCATTTATGGAATATAGATGAGTTTCAATATTCTCACAATTGCTTTGCGTCATTGGGTGGCACTTACCTGTACGATGCAAACATATTGCTAACTGGATGACCGCAAACAAAACGTCCACAGAGAAGATAAACTCAGTTGACATTATCCAGCTGCTTTCAAGGAACATGTCTTTGTTCGGGCATTTTTCTTGTCCGGTGGCAACAACTCCCTGCCGTCTATTACCATATGGATGAAATGCGACGTTGAGGAACAGAGTAACCCTTGTAAAGTGATCACACTCATTGGTAAGGGGCAACTATTTAATTTATTTCGGGGAGTCTTCTAGTCCTACCTCCATCGTAAGACATAAAAAACTTTGAGTTATGAAGAAATCTTCCATCAGAATGATCTCCCAGTCTTTTTAGCTTCTTCTCACAGTTCAGCAGCGTCCTGTTCCAGATGATGTACTGCTTGCGAGTCAGGATAGGAAGATTTCAACAAGGCTTCAAGTCAGTGCATATTCAAGAAGGTTGCGCATCCGTCATGAGTGAGCATCGCCCATTCACGTGTGGAATGACTTGACTGGTCACCAACACTTATTTCTCTAAGCTCAATCGTAGAC
Source organism: Opisthorchis viverrini (assembly GCF_000715545.1). Classification (NCBI taxonomy): domain Eukaryota; kingdom Metazoa; phylum Platyhelminthes; class Trematoda; order Opisthorchiida; family Opisthorchiidae; genus Opisthorchis; species Opisthorchis viverrini. The sequence continues at coordinate 381,311 of NW_008751816.1, forward strand.
AAACTTCAAGCAGGGGCTTGACTTACGGCGCTAAAATTAGTCCGATAAGGGGAAAAGTCACAGTTATAGAACAGAATGACATAAGATTGCTTCCACTCAGTAATGCACTGTTTGCCTGAGGCATTCGTTGGAATGTCATATAGTCAACTTGAGTCTCATTAGCTGTCTAGAGAACCAGTCTTCATCATCCTCTCGACACACGGTTTATATCTATGTTAAAAGATGTATCTTTCCACTTATCATTCAATCGATTGATTGCTCGGTAATTCACGAGTCAGCAATCTTTTCCTGATGGGATGGTGCCTGATGAGTTCAAGTTCACCAAAAACTTGATTGATACACTTAGCATTACGGAACAGACAGCCTTCAAAACACGTGATGTTGAAACTGATCAAATGAGGAGGGCCACGCAAATCAGATGATTGTGTACGGAAATTTGACGGTCAAGCGAATAACCATCTTGTGTCTTATGAGTCGTTCGGTACTGTGACATAAGGACTGGCGAGCACTGATTCGATGTGGTGAATGACAATGGTGGTTGCAACTGCGTGTGAATCTAAATGACACATTTGACATCGTCACGACTTTTGGCCTCCATCAGATGGAGATCAGTTTGACTGATCAGACCTGTGACTGAAGATACAAGGATTGATGAACATATAGTTCTAATGATTTCTTCCGGAGATGTGTGATTATGAAAGCCTCAGTTTATCACAGCAGAGAACCAATACTCAGAGGCGAGTTTCAAACGGACTGGCGTCATCACAGCATCTCCAAACACAATGCTCCCCGCCGTCGCCCTTCAACTATGGTTTACGACTTGACGATGGGTATACGTTAACGTGAGAACGCCCGTCTACACCCAAACGTGCCAGTGTATTCATTGCCATACATGTGCGTTGCAGAACACGACAAGGTAACTCATCCAACCAACAAGGGGACATTAGCAATCTGTACTTACCAGTGGTACATTGATGTGACCAAGCATTGCAATCGATCAGTGATCGACACACACCACGAAGTAGACTCGCACCGAAACTTTCCGTTTCATCTAAAGAATAAAGTCATGCTAACCCAAATATACATGATCTCATACTTTCGTTGCGGCCATCAGACTGCAAAACCGTGTCTTGTGCCAACAAATAGCATTACTCACATAATTCGGCCTCCGTGGTCGGGCTGATCCACAAATTCAACCACTATTTCTTCTACACTGTCTAAATTCCAAAGTGTTCCTGTTAGTGTGAACCTGACACGGACGTTCAATCCTGTGCTAGTATTCATATCAATATTAGTATATTTTCGCCTCTGTAATTGTGTAGCTCGAAAATTTATTGAATCTACAAGTTCTGCAACCGTGGAAGCATCTGTCAATAACCAGTGGCTTCTCTTGACTTGTTTCTTCTCCAACACCAAAACTGGATGCGCAAAACGCAACCAATCATGGGATATTCAGTGATATTTTTGGTTGACCAGTTTTTTAGTACATTAAGTTTTTTCGTTGAATTCGAGCAGATGCAGCAATTCGTTCGTACAATCTAGAAAATACTGTTTGATTAAAACATTAAAGAGCTGGGCGCTTTTTTGGTAATTTCAGCAAGAAGACGAGGAAATTAAGGAGAAATTTGAACAACTGTGTGATAAGAAGACAGCGTCCATTAATGCAACTGATCTACAAAAGTTGCTCAACGGGAGCAGTCTGCAAGGTACATTTCATCATCATGTATATTTTCAAATTCAGCTAATTTTGGTTAATTCCTTTCGGCCCAAATGAGTTTATGAGCTGTTTGACCAAAATAGTTGTTAAACAAATGTTTCTGAATTTCAGATATGCCAGGATTTGAGGGATTCAACCGAGAAATGTGCCGTAGTATGGTTGCCGCTGTTGATGTATCCTTTACGTGCTCCTGTATTCCTCTGTTTGCAAATGTTTTAGCTGTCTCGTTTATAGATATGAGGTTCAAAATCATTTTCGAGTTATGATGATACACAGTTGGAAAACCGGCTTCATCCAAGAAGATGCATTGTTTCCCATGCATAGCTCAGGCCACCCCACATGTTGTGACTTGCTGGACGGTCGTGCAACTCTGTATCGGTCCCTTGGTTTCCTGCTCCGCCCACTATGGTATATCAAAAGGCAAGGCAGCTCTACACAGCCCTTTATGGAGACAAAGGAAAATTATTACAACTGTATTTATAGGGTAGTCACAGAGTGTTCCACAAGGTCGTGCC